>NW_007726134.1:96886-110840 GCF_000696425.1 Galeopterus variegatus | reverse complement strand
GTGTGTGTGTGTGTGTGTGTGTGTGTGTGTGTGTGTCCGGTAAGGGGATCGCAACCCTTGGTGTGGTGTCGCCCGCACCGCGCTCAGCCAGTGAGCGCACTGGCCATCCCTATATAGGATCCGAACCCGCCCGCGGCGGAAGCGCCGCTGCGCTCCCAAGCGCCACACTCTCCTGAGTGCGCCACGGGGCCAGCCCCCAAGTATCATTTCTAATTCTCACTTCAGTAACTCCTGCTGGCACCTCCTCGTTCCTCACACCTCCAGCTCCTCACGTCTCACACATGACTTGCTCCCCAAGCCCCACGCTTGCCTCGTCCCTTACCCCTGATGTTACGGAAGGTCTCTGCCCCTCATCCAAAAGCCCAAATCAGAAACTTGGGTGCTATGCTTAGACTTTGTATGTGGGTGATGGAGGGCAGGCCATGGGATCGCCGAGGCTTTGGTTCCACAGCTGTAAAATGGGGCTAATACCTGCATTGTTGGATGTTGGGAGGATTTGGGGGTCTCATCCATGGAAAGTGCTAACAGTGCCTGATGTGCTAATGCATTGCAACGACAACCGCTACTGTTGCCATTTTTAAAAAAAAAGTATATCCTCTTACCTCTCATTCAACCAGTGGACGGGACCTGTAGATTTTACATCACTTAATACTGTTGACCACATCCTCTCCTTTTTAGTCCTTCAGTTTTAGCACTTCTTATACAACAACTGCCATAACATGGCCTGTCACCCTCCCTCCAGTCAAGCCCCTGTAATCCATCATCTGTGCCGCACCCATCCTGATCTTCCCAAACACAAATTTGATCTTCTCCTTTGAAGTTCCTCATTTGCTAATGAAATACTTCCTAGTTTTTCACTTAAGGCCATGGATAATCTGACCCTTTTCACAGCCTTATCTCACACTGATTCCTGTTCCTGAACACACACCCTACCCTCCACCATGCAGATCTAGGACCCTTCTCAATTCCCCATCCTGTCTTGGTCCCCTAAATGCCTCATTTTCCCCTATTCTCTGCCCTTCACACCTCCTGCCCTGTATGTAGCCATTGTCAGCTCATCTTCAGCTTTGTGATCTTAGCCACCCTGCATATAGTAGCTACTCAGTGAATGAATGAATTAACCCTTGGCCTAGGTGGATATAAAGTGGCCAGCATCTTTAGCGTAGGGGGCCTCTCAAGGCTCTAGCTTTCCTGGAGGGCTGGCAAGGGTGGACACAGATTAGATCTTCAGGGGAAGACCCCTGGGTTGGTTGCGGAACCACCCCCTAGAGTCTGCACTTGGGAAGCTGGGGTGAAGAGAGAAGAGATCACTGTCACCACACGTCAACTGCTTTATCAGCAGTAAGAAGGCCTACCTGTGGTTTATCTGAACATAAGTGTACACAGCAGCAGCAGTTCTTGTCCTTCCTCCCAAGATACAACCAGGTGCAAAATCTCCATTAGTTGAAAGGTAACAAAGCTAGGCTTGCTATCCATACAGTCTGTAGGACCTTATTCTGTTGTGTTAGGAATCACACCTCTCCGTAGCAAACTGAAAGCTTTGTACTGAAAGTTCTGAGTGAGGCTCTAGTCTAGTCTTACTGCTGTTCTGTGAGAAAGACATTTAATTCCTTCCATCTTTATTTTGTGCTTTTAAATGTATCCACCTGTATCCACTTAAGTCAAGAGTTAATTCATTTATTCACTGAGCACCTACTATGTGCACCTACTTCTTTGGAAAACCCAAGAACCACAGAAAACTTATTGCAGTACATGTATATGCTAAACAACTACAAATCTAAACCTTTTCCTTCCTGAAAACTGGGGATTTGCTCCCATAAGATGCAAAAAAGCCTTCTAAGTATGTTTCATGAGTGAGCACTGACATCTCTTGAGTTTAGTGCTCAGATACATAGGTGTGCCTGAAAAAGAACCTCAAGACCCACTGGGTGTGTGCCTTGTAAGTGCATGTAATTGCAACCTGTATGAAAGAGAATGCTGCGACCAGGGAAAAGGTTTGTTTTCTAAGAATCAGGTTACTCTCTTTATGTTTCTTTGTTTTAGTCAACTTTTCTCTGAAGTATAACACAATCAGAAAGGTACACAGATTCTAAGTGTACAACTCGAATTTTCAAGTTGTCCTTTTAATGTATTAATGTATAATATGTGAATAATTTAGGTATTGATGCAACCACCAATTCCTTGTTTAAATAAATTAAAGGGTTGGTGAGGATGGAGATATGAGGGTAGTTCTAAACTCCATTTTCTTGACAAAAGTGTTTAATAACTTTCCCTTACTTGTTCAAGGAGACAAAGTTTTGTTTTCCTGGTGGTAATATCTCAGCCACTCACAGTCTGCAATTTTTACCTCCAAGTGTGTTACTTTAGCCTTTTGAATACATATGTGAATCCCATTAAAGCCACATGCGTATAAATATTGCTACTGTTCTGTGTGTCAGATGCTTGTTTGTCCGACAAAAGAGTACCAAAGATCTTACCCCACATGTAGTTCTGAAAAGGAAGTGATCTACTTCTTAATTATGAATTCTCAAATATATAGAAAAGCCAAAAGAGTAGGACAGTAGACTCTACTTAAATTCAGTAATTGGTAGTGTTTTACCATATTTGCTTTATTCACTCTCTATATAGATTTGTTTGGTGGTGGTGGTATTGTACCATCAGTAGTAAATTTTAGTCATCAGGATACTTTACCCCTGAAGACTTCAGCTTTCATCTCTATGAGTAAGGACAAAACACAATCTCACGTGTGAAAATTAATGATAATTCCATAATATCTTCTCATGTCCAGATTTCTGGTATTCAGATTTCCTAGTTGTCTCAAGAATGTTTTTCAGTTTTTTTTTTTAAAAAGCAAAAAACCAGGATCTACTAGAGTTCTTATCCCCTGCAGTATAGTAATGCAACAGGGAATATTACAATGATTGTAACAGTTAAGTGGAGTGGATCAGTGGTGCCTGTCTTATTTAATACATGTAGACAAATGGGCCATTTTCCTAGGGAAGACTGTACTTCCCTATCTGTTGCTGGCTGTTTCCTTTCTTGCTTGATCTAGGAGTGTAAGCAAGAGTGAGTGAATGAAATTATATGCATAACACCCTTTGCAACTGCAGGTGGGCCACATATAAGTTGTACAAGTCTAGGAATGTGCAGCTAGTTGAGTCTGATGCCACGGTGAGCCAGTCAGGTACACACATTGTTAGCAACCAGGAACCATCTCCTGTGTGCTGATTTGCCAAAAACCTGTCGCTACTGTAGAAGGGACCAATTGCTCAGGGCAGAATATTTGGGTAGGCCTTAGGTATTCTCCAGGGATTTGGACTTTGTGATAATTAGTAGACTTATTTTTTTGGTACAGTTTTAGAATTACAGAATAATTGAGCAAATAGCACGTAATGTTCCGTATACCCACCCCGGCCACTTTCCCTCCTCTTCCCCTATTAGTGTGTGTTAACGGGTCTTGTATTAGTGCACTACATTTGTTGCAATTAATGAACCAGTACTGATATATTTTTATTAGCTATAGTCCATAGTTTACATTAAGGTCCACACTTTGTTTTATGGATTTTGACAAAGCATAATGTCATGTATCCTACAGAGTAGTTTTACTGTATTAAAAAAAATCCCCCGTGCCCCACCTGTTTACCCCTCCTTCCTTTTCCCTGAACCCCTGGCAACTACTGATCTTTTTACTGTCTCTGTAGTTTTGCCTTTTCCAAAATGTCACATACTGGGAATCACACAATATGTAGCCTTTTCAGATTGGCTTCTTTCACTTAGCAGTACACATTTAAAGTTCCTCCATGTCTTTTGGTGGCTTGATAGCTCATTTCTTTTTATCATTGAAGAATATTAGATTGTATGGCTGTACCACAGTCGTCTATCCATTCCAAGGATTGCAAATGATAGAACATTTCAGCACATAGCAGTTGTTTGATAAATAGTTATTAAATGACTTAATTGATAAACTCCTTAATTTTTCTGCCAGGTGTATAATGCCAGGGAGAGTTGTGATGGAAAAGGCAATTATGTTGTTAGGACTTCTGCTAATGTGTAGTTATTTTCTAAGGAGAAAGCATTTAACCCTGTAGCTGCTTAGCCCAGCAGAGGAAGATAGCTATGATGTGTCTGGGCTTCCAACAGCAGTTTTAAGAATTCTCTTGAACTGCACTGTCCAGTATGGTAGCCACTAGCCACATGTGGCTATTCGAACTTAAAATGATTAAAAGTAAATAAAATTAAAAATTCCATGCCTCAGTTGCACTAGCCACATCTCAACTGCTCAATCGTCATAATTGGCTAGTGGCTACCATTTTAGACAGTGCAGCTGTAGAAGATTTCTGTCATCACAGGAAATTTTGTTGGCTAGCCCTGATTCAAATAAAAACATTCAAATAGAAGGATGCAATTGAAATTAGTTGACCAGGCTGATTCTCATTTGTCTTTAATGCTTAGCTCTTTTGTGGCATGACAATTTTACAATGGAAGAGATAAAGCCCAGAGATTTATTTGCTGGAGAAAAGTTGTTTAATATGACTTACTGGGCATACAAAGGCTGCCCAGGCCAGTGAAGCTGTGAAATGCTCCCTGCATGACCACCCCAGGAGGTATGGCTTGACAACAGAATATGCCCTTGAGGGCGGCGCTCCCAACGAGGGTTCGGATCCCGCATGCAGACCGGTTCCCGCTCACTGGCTGAGCGAGGTGTGGGAGCAACACCAAGAGTTGCGATCCCGTTGCCGGTCCCGGTCCCGTACGGGCGCGACACTGAGGGGCCACATATAAGTTGTACAAGTCTAGGAATGTGCAGCTAGTTGAGTCTGATGCCACGGTGAGCCAGTCAGGTACACACATTGTTAGCAACCAGGAACCATCTCCTGTGTGCTGATTTGCCAAAAACCTGTCGCTACTGTAGAAGGGACCAATTGCTCAGGGCAGAATATTTGGGTAGGCCTTAGGTATTCTCCAGGGATTTGGACTTTGTGATAATTAGTAGACTTATTTTTTTGGTACAGTTTTAGAATTACAGAATAATTGAGCAAATAGCACGTAATGTTCCGTATACCCACCCCGGCCACTTTCCCTCCTCTTCCCCTATTAGTGTGTGTTAACGGGTCTTGTATTAGTGCACTACATTTGTTGCAATTAATGAACCAGTACTGATATATTTTTATTAGCTATAGTTACAGAACTCTCAGCTCTTGCTTAAATAAAACTAAATAGTTTGGTTTTTTAAAAAAGAACAGGGGCCTTCTAATTTGAGAGGATGGGGTGGGTGTGGAGAGGGAGTTAAACTTCTCAACTAACAAATTTGCAAATTGTACACCCATCTGCCCAGTAAATTCCTGTGGCCTTTGGATACCAGGAATGTGAAACCTGAATGAATATCAGATATTTGCCACAGAAATTGCAGCTCATTCCCTTGAAATGGAAATTACTCTATTTAGGAGCAAAGTAAATGACAGTCTGAGTTTTTTTGGTTTTTTACTTTTTGGCCAGCTCTTTGGATTTGATCAGATCTAATTTCATTCATGTGGTAGGTGCCATGCTGACACAAAGTATTATGGGCTGTCAGTCTGCTTAGATTTCAGTTCTTTATTCATTTTATATATGGCAAAAATAAAGTCTCCATTTTTTTTCTTCTAAGCAGAAGTGCAGAAAACAAACATTACATTAAATTGTGCTTTTCCTTAATGTCTAATTTGGAAATTGGCTGTTGATGCTGGTGAGGGTTTTTAATATAATTTTTAAATGAAAATGCCAAATTGCTCTGTCTGCAGATTGTAGCTTTAAATATTGATGTTTAGCCTTTTGAAACGCCCAAGTTTCTAAGAGGCCTGGTGTGGAAAGGTGAATTTGACAGAATAATTTATCCACCATAATTCCTGTTAAAAGACTTAAAATATTCTGGTATTTGAAAGTGGATGTGACCACTTGGAATCATGACTGTCTATAAACATAGGCTTAGAATTAATAGTTTTCTCTAAGAATAGGCACAGAGAAAATAGTATATTATCTTGCAAATTAAAAATTTGAAATGCCACATCTCAGATGAAGACAAATTTCTCCTGTCTATAAGCTAGTGTCATCTGCTAAATAATTCTTGGAAGAGTTGCCAAGGTTTAATCAGTATTTAATTTTGAATTTGTTCAACTGACTTTAAAAAAAAGAGAGACATGTTCCTTGAAAGAAAGGCAGAATAACAGATGGGTTTCTTAAATCTACTATGGTTTTTATGTAATTTTTAAATATATCTTTAAATTTAGATACTGTTTCATGTTAGCAAGGTCTAGAAAAATTGATTATGGTTTCTTAGCATGGGCTTGTTTTCTTAAAAGCCTTGAAAGGGAAAAGAATCAATATTAGGGCTTTCTAAATGGCAGCTTTTTACAGAGTCCCCCAGCACGATTGATTACAGCTGCTTTTGTAAAGGATTTAAAAAGAACAATCTGTATTAAAAACATCATTCTTTGGTATGAGCTTGAACAGTTCCAAATGGGTTTCCATGGGGGCTGCCCTGCAATGTGACCACTTGAAGGGATTGTGGTCGTCACCAGTGGGCTGGGGCAGCAAGGCAGGGGGAAAGGCTCTTAGGTGGGGAATTGCTTGCATGCATGCCGAAGAGGTTACCCTGGTAGCTTAATCGTTCAGCCACATTCTTCAGTCTCGAAAGCAGGAGGGATGAGTAGCAAGTCATATTTCCACAAGTAGTGTATAAGGTTAAGCACCAGGAAGGGAGGAGTCAGAAGGATGTCTTTGTTCCAGAGCACTGGCCAAAGCTGGGTATGTCCAGTCAAAGTTAGGGATAATAGAAACTGATAGCTCTGCAATCTCCGTGTCCTACACTCTTGCCTTGAAGTCAGTGAGGAGTGAACACATCTTCATTTGTCATCCTACACATGCATGCCCATTAGACATGCATGCCCATTAGTGTGTTATTCTCAGGCTTCACACTGATCTCTACCAATTAAATAATAAACGCCACTCTGTAGGCAAAGGCACTGTCTGGAGGCAAGTGTGCCTGGGACCTTTAAGTCTATTAGAAACTGGTCCCATCCTCACAAGGCATGTGATGGGAGTTGAGTAAGAGACCATTGATGTAGACTGGGCTTTCAGAGTAATTCTCAGTAAGACTCTGCTTTCTAGAAAATTAAGATGTAACAGGTAGACCAGGTGGCTTTTATTTAAAAAGGGGATGTGAGGTTCATTTTCATATAGATCTTGCCATCATTGCTTTACAGAAAGCATTTGCAGGAATGGGGTGGTCCATTAATAAGGGAAGAATTGTAGGCCCTGGAGAGTGTGGAAATCTTTAGAAAATAGTGTTAAGTTTAGCATCATCACTTTTTATTTAGCACCCTTGGGTGCTGCATCATCACAGAGGCTTTTAGCGTGGCTTGCTATAGAACTGGTGGAATCAGCTGTAAGCTTCTTTTATTATTGGACTTATCTGATATACTTTTGACTCATAACTCTTAGGTTTTCATTATCTTCCATGTTTTTAGAAAACTAAAATGCATTTTACAAAATGGTGCTTATGAGTGTGTTCCAACTGAGACTTTTAATTATCACTAGTGAATTATCATAAATCAGCCTCATTTGGGGGCAAAAAAATAATAATGATCTGTGGTGGGTTTTTTTTTTAACGTATTGTCAAAAGTGCTTCTTAAATGTTATTTTTTAATTGAGCATGTAATTTTGCTATCTTGCAAGTTCCTTCTTTCTCCTCATCCTCCATAATCCTTATATCATAAAGATAAGAATATATAATTCCATCAGCAAAATGCCTTCATATATAGATTCTGATGGAGGTAGATCAGAAAGACAAGGCAGCGGTGGAATGGATTAGGTTACCTTTTGTATTTTTTAAGGCTTTGGCCACATGTCAGTTTGCATGGCTGATAAAGGGTTTATTGTTTGTGGAAAAAATATTACTGTCTACAGTTTTTCTTTCCTCCTCATTTGGCAAGGCCATAAATGTTATATCTTCAGATAAAGTTCTCATATACAACACTTTTGCACACCAACAGGAGCACTTTCTAAAATGCAGCTAGGAGCTCATGATCCTGCCCCAAGCACCATGGTGCAGCTTGAGGGAGGCCTTATTTCCTTGGGAATTTCATGTAGGGTCTGTGATGGATTTCATAATAGATTTAATACCTTTAAATCTTTTCCTGGTTCCTCTATGAAGGAAACAATTTCTTTAAAAGCTGCTTGGCCCTCATCAGTTATTTCACTTGGTTCAAAAGTTTGGTCAAGAACAGTTCCCTTACATAACAAAAAGAAATACAGGGCCTGGGGCTATAAGTCTTGGGCAGAATCAGGATATTTTTCCAGTAGATAACAGGAATGTGAATAATCTCTTGGGCATGCGTTGCAACTGCCAGGGTGACTTGGCACTAGGTACTAAAAGCCCACCATTTAGAACAGTATTGTTTTAACTCCAGCTTTGAAATCAGTGGTTTCATCACATTTGGGTTTATTTCCTCTGTTCTAGCTTTGTTGCTTCTGTTTAGATTTTTAAATTTTTTTAAAAAAATTTTTCAAAGTGCTGAAACATTTTCAGTCTTAAAGGAACCAACTGCAAATGTCATTTTCATTTAAAAAGTCATCCTAGATCAGATAGTCACTGTCAACTCAAAGGCTTTCCTGTAATCAGCAGGAGAGACTCCCGTTATAAGCAGACCAGGTAAGTGTAATGGAACGGACACTGAAGGCCAGGAGCAGTGCAGAACATCTGCCCAGCTAACTGGCATGCCAGCCCCGCAGGGGCACAGCACTCATTGGAATCTGCTGGCTGGAGCTAAGCTGGAAGGGAGCTTGATTACGGAGAAATTGAGCAACCTCGCCTTGACTTGGAGTGGCTTCCTCTGCCTTAAGATAATCCAGGAGCATGGAGTAGCTAATGAAATGGGTCATTAGACCCAGGAAGTTTTAGAACCTGAAGTCTTACAATTAAATATCTATTTTATTAGACCCTTTGCCTTTGTGACCTCAGATGAAATGGATCAGGAATGGCCCAAGTACTGTTCTGTGATGTTGTGGCACTTCTCTGAAGTGTTATTTTTTGTTTCAGTACTTGTCATTTATATACCCATAAATTTCCGTGATGCTTTCTTTAGATTCTTTGTATAAATATGAGCATGTAAGTCTATGTTTGAATGTATTAGCTGTGTTCGTTTTCAGAAGTTCATTTGTACTGTTGATATCTGGAAGCTGGACCCTGGTCATTTGTGACTGTGACTCCTTGGCCTTTGGGCTTTCTGTACATTTAACAACATATATGTACTGCAAAAATATAACAGTAATACCAATTAGGAAAGAAATCACCCACAGACCAACCACCGTAACCAGTTACCTTTTCTTCATTTTCCATTCCTCTTCAATTCTTGGCCAAACGTATATGAAATTTTAATAGAGTTGTAATGTTAGAAAATATTTTTTAAATATATGCTTTTTAGGGGCCGGCCCGGTGGCGCACTGCTACAGTGCGCCGCTTGGGAAGCGCGGCGGCGCTCCCGCTGAGGGTTCGGATCCCACATACAGACCGGCCGCTCACTGGCTGAGCGAGGAGCGGGGGCAACACCGAGGGTTGCGATCCCATTGCCGGTCCCGGTCCAGTACGGGCGCGACACTGAGGGTTGCGATCCGTGGCCGGTCACGAAAAAAGACAAAAAATATATATATATATGCTTTTTAAATTTAATCTGTTGTCATAAACATTTTTCCTTATTGCTCTATGGTATGTGATTTTTAATGGTTATGTTGAAAAAATTCGTGTATCATTCATAATAATGTATCGTACATATTCACCCCCGTATAGTTGGTATTTAGGTGGTTATCTCAGTGATTTTGCTTTAATGCCCTAGTAAACATCCCAACTTTTCTTCTTTTCAGAGTATTTCCTTAGGATAATTCCTGAGAGAAGAAATATTTGGTCAAATGGCATAAAAGATTTCATGCTTCTTAAAACACATTACTAATGTGATTTCTTTTTTTTTGTCTTTTTTTTTCGTTTCCGGCAACGGATCGCAACCCTCAGTGTCGCGCCCATACCGGACCGGGACCGGCAACGGGATCGCAACCCTTGGTGTTGCTCCCGCACCTCGCTCAGCCAGTGAGCGGGAACCGGTCTGTATGTGGGATCCGAACCCTCAGCGGGAGCTCCGGTGGCACTCCCAAGCGGTGCACTGTAGCAGTGCGCCACCGGGCCGGCCCCTAATGTGATTTCTTAATAATGTGATTTCCAAAGGTTCTGTGCCAATTTCTGTTCATTGGAATCTTTTACATAGTCAAGGCTTCTCTTTACAGGCCAGCAGTAGAGTGTACCATACTCCTATTGACATTCAAACTCACTTCTAGCTTTGACCTCTGAAATACAGGCTCAGTTGGAAATTCCATCCACCAGCTACAGCAAGCCTCAGAATTCAGGCTCTTTTAACACAACAGCTGAAGCTTGGAAAGGCATGGTCTGCCCTTTGGACTCAAGGTCTTTCCCATTTTCTTGTTCAGTAAGCTTCCTGTGGCATTCTGTCAGCCCCTGGATAGGATGGAGAATATATGTGGTTGTGCCTTGGGGCCTAGAATTGTAGCAGTTGAAAAACTCTTAGAGGGAATTATTAAATCTAAACCAGACTCTGTTGGCTTTCTGTGCTTGACTTGGAGTCTCTTCCATTATGGTAGTTTTTACAGAACACTTCTGAATAAGAAATAAATTCCAAATATCTTTCCCCCCCCTCTCCTGCCAAACCACCAGGAAACAGAATCTCATTATTTCAGTTAGAATTTATTAATAGTGACCCTCTCCAGCACTTGGAACTTTTCAGGTTAGGCTCACACGGTTTCTATTTTTACTCTAGTCTAAACTGTGGTCATATGGATAACAGAATAAATACTGGAATATTCTAGTTTGGAGGAGGAGAGGCAGCAATACTTGTAATGACATGGCTGCAAACTTCTTGCTCCCCTCTGTTTGATATTCCTAAAAAGGAAGAAAGCACAACGTGGAGCACATCTGTAAGTAATGAACATTTTCCTTCTGTGTGTCATGCATATTCAACACAGTCCCACTCAAAAAGTCCCAGGCGTTGTTTTCATGTACATTGCTTCAGAGATCCCTATTTTTGTTGCCAACAAATTAATTCAGTACAAAGGTTGCTTCCCTGCTCTCTCTGGATCAGGAATCTGAACTCGTTACCACAAACAGAAATAAGAATTGTCAGGGTGTTCTGCTTTTTTGGTTTTGTTGTTGTTGTTGTTGTTGTTGTTGTTGTTGTTTTCCCCTACTTGCCTTTTTCCTAGTTCCTGAGAAAAAGACTTTTTGTTTAGTATGAACAGTAAACCAATTTCAGGAAGGGTATTTTTTAAAAATGTCTCCATTGACTTTTGTAATACAAGTGTTTCAAATTCTAAAGTTACAAAGGGGCATAAAGTGAAAATTTTCTCCAGGTGGAATATTTTGCTTTTAATTAATTGTCTCTGTAATTATTCTAGGTTACAAAGTATGAGATGTGCTAAGAATTTGGGTGCAGAAGCTTAGACTTTTTTCTGCTGGATTTATTCAGTAAGGGCTCTTCCCCATGAGATGGTGGCTTATGAAAACAGAGATTTGGGCCACTAGAGTTTGTAGAATGAGGTGCCAATTTGTTGGCTATTGGCAGATGAACATATACTCAGTGAGTGTGTGTGCTCAGGGTTGTTCATTGTTACCAAGTTATACATTAAGGAGAAATGACATCAGGGGACTTCCATCCTGTTTTGTGTGTTATATGCTTACAGGTGGGGGAAGGGTGCGTCATTCCGTTAAACAAGCAAGCAAGATCTTTCTGGATCATCCTATCTGAGATGCTATTTTAAATTTACCCAACAAACCACTTACTGAACCCAGTACTGTTCTGTAGAATCAATAAACCTTGTAGGAAGAAAAATAGTTTTGTAGCACCAGATACCCCAACATATATACAGTGAGGCACCTTTTCTGAAAATGATATTGATTATATTGAATCATAAATACAAGTTTACATGAGGCAAATAATCCTCTGGCAAGATTCTTTTGGTTGAGGGGGGGTTAGCATGGTGATTATTGCACTGAGCATTTTATTGAAAGATTTTATTTGAGTGTTGTTGGCTTAGGAAATCTGACTGCTTTGAACCAAGTTTAGTTCTTTTTTAAAACAGAGGAGAATTTCTGTAGTTAAGTATACTAACTCAGTGCTACCTTTTAAAACACTCTTCAGCCATTTGAATGTTCTCTCAAGACTAGTGCTGTGCGTGGCTCTTTGGAGGCATTCTTAATGAGTTGGAGGTTTCTTCTAAGGTCAAACTTATCTTTTCCAGCAGTCCTCCTCACAGAATAAGATAGAATTCCAGTTTGCCCATTTTTAAACAGAGCAGGCAAGAGAATATTGATCTATTTTTCCCAGATGTGGGGTAACTATGTAACTTCTTTACAAGGAATGGTTGTTTACTTTCACCAAATGGCTTACAGCTTAGATTCAATTCATCAACGTTTGACTACTTCTACGCTTTGTTGGGCCTTTACCACTGGTTCCTAGGGCACAGTGGGAGGCAAAGGAGGGATGCAGAAAGCATCACACCTGGTTTCTGTTCTTGGACCTCTTTAAGGAACACACATTCCAAGTGGTGAGATGAGACTCCCAGTCTCTGAGCTATCCAACAGGAAAATCCAACGTCAGTGGTGTGTTCCAAATGAGTAGTTCAGACTTGAAGGACTATAAAGAAATACAGTAGGAATTCTGTCATCACCCGGGCCTTGGTTTGTTTCAAAAGCTTTATGGAACTAGTGGAATGTCTCCAAAGTTGCCTGTGATTTGACATTTTTCTGACCAGTCTCAGTCATCCTTGTACCTCACACTTCACACCCAAACACGATTCTACCTTCATATAACCTGCTGTGGTTTTTCCCAGAATTGGTTTATTTTCCTAATATGCATGAGTAAATAATTTAAGGTCATTTCCCACTTTATGGAAGGTATGTTGCAGTATTTCTCAAAGAGACTTTAGCTTTCTACATAATTAAGTACTATTACAGACGTTTGAAGCAGTTCTGAACTAAAGGCCTTTCCTAACAATTTCTTAAATGGGGGGATTTAAGAATTTTCTTTCATGTGTGACCTCACATTTGACCTTGGATTTTTTTCTATGGATGATTTGTAGGTAATACATACAGGATAGTAGGGTAAGCCTGTGAAATTGCTAGGTACCAGCTAGTTCTCTGTAAACAAACTCTTAAATACAGCTTGTAAATACAATAGTATGTGCTTAAAACTTGGCCATATGTAACATATTCAAGGACAGCAATATCTTTTTCTAACAATAAACATAGGGTTCTTTCCCTCTGTTTCATTTTTAGTTTGGATAGAGCACCTGCTTGTTAGAGGTAAAGCCGTTACTAAAAATTAATGAATGGCAGTTGGTGTACGTGGCCCCAGGCATTCTCCATGTGGGGGATTTGCAGGACATTAGGCAGAGAAGAAACTCTCAAACCAGAGCTCTAAACTGTTAATGTAATTTTACCCTGTCTAAGATGCCAAGTATGTGAGTTCTGAAAGATGTTAAATAGATATTCTGCAGGGAGGATTTCCATGGTCAAAGTCTGGAAATGCTAGATTAAGCGAAGTTCACCATGACTATTGTAGTTCTTCTCTGGGCTTTTCTTATAATTCCGTGTGGATCATGAGAAAAGGCGAGTAAGCAGCATCCGGGAAATGCAAATCAAAACTACACTGAGATACCATCTCACCCCAGTTAGGATGGCTAAAATCCAAAAGACTCTGAACGATAAATGCTGGCGAGGTTGTGGAGAAAAAGGAACTCTCATACATTACTGGTGGGACTGCAAAATGGTGCAGCCTCTATGGAAAATGGTATGGAGGTTCCTCAAACAATTGCAGATAGATCTACCATATGACCCAGCTATCCCACTGCTGGGAATATA
>NW_007726134.1:81757-96651 GCF_000696425.1 Galeopterus variegatus | reverse complement strand
GGGGGAGAAGATATAACAACTACAATTTTTTGAAGTTGTTACAACAAGCAAACGGAAAGGACATTCTTGGGTGGGAGGGGGGAGAGGGAGGAGGGAGGGAGGTTTCGGTGATGGGCCATAATCATCAACCACATTGTATATTGACAAAATAAAAATTTAAAGGAAAAAAAAAAGGCGAATAAGAAGTAGACATAGCCTGTTGGTCACTCTCAGTGACCTACTCTGTGAGGTCCAGACTCCCTGCCCTGAGCTGTCTGACTTCAGGCAAGCCTCACATCCTTGGTCTGTGTGGAGATTGAGATGATTACATGAGCCAATGCTTATAAAATGCCTAGCACAAAATGCCTGGCATGTAAATAAGCACGTAACAGCTACAGCGAATCCTTTTGGACCCGAGGCTGAATGGCCTGATGTCATTCATGTTGTGGGGCATTACAGTCCAGCAGAGAGAGCCCCGAATTAGGTGTCAAGAGCTTGGACCAGATGATTTTGAGCTACTTTGCCACTGTGGTGTTCTGTTTCTTCATTTTTGAAATAAATAGGTTATCTTGGTGCCTATAATGTTCAGCCAAGCTCTAAAATGATATGTTCCTTTGAGCTATACCTAAGCCAGAATTGGCAAAATATCTGCTTAAAATCAGGTATATCATCTCTGAGTGATTGTGTGGCAGAGAGGGATTTTTAGCTAATTATCATTTTCTTAATAATGTATGTTAGCTAGTAATAAAATAGTTTACTAAGTGACGTATAAGCTAAAGTTATACTTTATATAAGCTTATATTTATAAGGTAAAGGTAAAGATAAGCTGAAGTTAGAGCCTGTTTGGCACTTTGTAATCACCATAAAAGTTAATACACATTTGAGTGCAAATCATGGCTGGATGTGCCTTTATCCTAAAACGAAGAGGTATCATCTAGGTGTTTGTGTTCTCTGATTTGATTCAGAAATGTATTATTAGGCCACAGGCATATTTTATTTTTATATTCAAATGCTAATTTTTTTGAAAGTTGGGTCTAGGGGCATGGGGTATTCATTAATGTTTAGATTTTCTACTTTTTGATTGTATTGTTAACCTAAGTTTTAACAACAAAGCGAATTTAACACTTACTGCTTTGAGTTTTAGTTGTTGTGACGACTATGTTGGTTGCACTAGTTTAAAACATTTGAAGGACCTTCACTTAGTAGGTAAGGCAGTGTATCTTTCAAGGAAGACTTAGGATTTCTAAAAAACCCGTTTCCAAACTGGCAGTTTGAAACATGGTATTTGTTCAATGTAGGCTTTACCTATATGAGAAAAATCAAGCAAGTAGGTTTGTTCCGTTGCTATCCCAAAAATGGTCTTTGCTGAGAAAATGGACAGGTTGTAATGCTTCGCACTAAAATCAAGACTGGCACACTTGGTTTTTGTTTGTTTGTTTTTAATACATTGCATCAACATTTTATATTTCCATTTTTATTACAAATATCATACATTTGGGCTGAATCATTTTACTATCAAAATCTAGCTTTTATCATCAAATGTGGAAGTCCTAGGTCACCATTGTTTTCCTCAGTTTTCTATCCTTCAGGGGGTTTATTTCCCCTTAGGGTTTTATATGTCACCATGTCTCTTGGTGGTGATTTTTGTCTCAGAACCTGGGGTTTGGGTAGAGGAAGTGGTAGCAGCAGACACTAGAAATGCAGGTGAGGCCATATGGTAAAAGAACTTCTTTCCATACTAAGGAGTTTCTGTGTCATCCTACAGGTGACAGGGAGCCAGTAAAAGGTTTTTAGCAGAGGAGTGATGTGTTTATGTTTAAAAATGGTCCCTCTCAGGGCCGGCCTGGTGGCGCACTGCTACAGTGCGCCCCAAGCACGGTGGCGCTCCCGCCGAGGGTTCGGATCCCACGTGCAGACCGGCGGCTCACTGGCTGAGCGAGGAGCGGAGTCAACACCGAGGGTTGCGATCCCGTTGCCGGTCCCGGTCCAGTACGGGCGCGACACTGAGGGTTGCGCTGCGATCCGTTGCCGGACACGAAAAAAGACAAAAAGGAAAAAAAAAAAAATGGTCCCTCTGCAGAGAATGGCTTCAAAGGTAGAGACTTGGGCAGTGGCCAATTCAGGAGGTCTTAGTGATGGTCCAGGCCCAGAATAATGAGGTTTGCTGAAGTTGTGGGGCTGAGGAAGGAGGATGGAGTTAGGAGACAAACCTGTGGCATGCCTTCCTTCTAGACATTGTGAGCATACAAAACTGAGTCAGATGTGCATTTGCTTGGGAATTTAGTCTATGGAGGCAGGTGTAGTGCTTCAGTTTCCCTGGCTGAACATTGGCATAAAGCAGACCCCTCTCTCTGTGTGTGCAGCAGATTTTCCTCCCTGTTGTACCTTGTTGCTTTCCACAGCTTCTCTTTGCTCCCCTGTGTTCACATCTTGCATCAGCCGAAGGGGAAAGGTCTGAAAGACCAGCTTTGTTTTTCTTCCAGCTTGTACTCTGAACCCTGTTAGCCAACAGTATTGGCACTGCCTCATAGCAATGGTCAGTCCCAAATTAAACAACATCGTTATGAAACCCTGCAGTCAGGCTGCGGCTTTGGACTTCCGGTCTGTGCCTCTGCACATTTCCTTCCAGCAGCTCAGTCCCATTGAGCAAGTGAGAGTGTGTAGAATATGTTCTGGGTTTTCTGCTCTGTGTGGCAGACCATGTGTAAAATCAGTTGTTTTGAGTCACCCCTTTTCCTGGCCTTGAAAAGATACACACCTTCTTGTCCTAAGGGAATACTCGTACATAATTCATTTCCTTCTCCAAGCCTGTAATTGCAAAAACCCTTTCAGCAGAGTATGGAGCTTTCATAAAAGGAATTTGTCATGTTTGGAAGGGTTATTTGTTTAAGGGAAAGACAATGGAGTTATTCTTTGAGCAGTATCTGCCATAGAGTGAAATGGGTGCTGCTTATTATTAAATTGGACTCTCTGGAAGGATTTTGGTAATTCCTCCTATGTTCTTGGAGCCCCTGAAATCAGAGTGGGAAAGAACTATGAGCTTAATGTTAAAATTATTTGCACCACACTGAATGACAGAGAAACAAATACTTTTAGCTGCCTTTAAACACATTAAACAACCTCTCAGCCCCAGAACAACCCTGGAACCCTGCAGAACCTGAGTGGCTGAGGGCAAGCTGGCTTCTCTGGACAAGCCTGACCTCCACCCCAAGTCTTATAGTCACACAGGCCTGACGGTTACCTCCTAAGCAGGTGGTCGTCCTGGGGAAGTCAGTTTGCATGTCAGGTTGCCCAATGTGGCTGAACTGTGGGGTGGATAGAATTCTCTAGGAGGCGTTTTTGGTTCTTCTGCCTGTTAGTGGGACAGATGTGTCATTCAGACAGCTGGGTCCTCTAATGAATAGAAATTCAACTTACACATAGGGATTAAGTATCTCAGTGTTACCCTTGCCACATCAACTTTCTTTGACAGAGCCAAGAGGAAGATGAAAGCCATTCAGTGTTAAGAAAGGGGAAACAGGTTACTGATATGTACAGGGAATTTTTTGCTTGCTTTTAAGACTCTAGGTTACTTAGGAAGATGAAGTGCAAGGTATGGGAGGTTTGGGGCAGATGATCTCCTAGGCTTAAAATGTAGAGGTATTAACTATAGGAATCCTGGAGGTCTTATGACGTGTTAAGTCTGAAACCTGAGTCCAAGGCCAACTTGGTTTAAGTAATTTCAGTGAACAAATATTTATTGAGTATCCATGCACTTTGAGAAGGACAGAGAGCACACACAGGTCATTCAAGACCTGCCTTCAGTGAGCTGTACGCTGCTGAGGGGCAAGACAAACACACATGAAACAATTAAAAATAACAGTTTATGTCTTAAACTGTTCATATGCTACAAAACCACAAAGGAGTACTAGGGGACATATAACTAGGGGACATATAAGGGCTGGATGAGTCAGACCCGTTTTGTAGTAGACAGGACTTAAGAGAGGAAACCAGAGGGTCCTCCAAATGAAGCTCACAGGGCAAAGTTTAATACAAGCAGGACTGAGAATGGCTTTTAGGTGGGAGCACAAACAGTGAGTGCTTCAACCCGAATGTTTATTAAGCCCCTGCTATATGCCAGGCACTGTGATGGGACCAAGGGGGAGAGATGAATGGGGTATAGTCCTCGCCCTCAAAGGAGCTGAGCGTCTAATAGGGGTCACTTAAGGTTATTATAAGCTGGGGAACACAGGGATCCTGATACAATTCACAAGCTTTGGGGTCTATAATCTGGAATGGTGATAGCCTTGGAAATGGGTGTCATGCAGGACAGCCTCAGATCGCAGAGTTAAGCTCCGACCATTCTAGCAGAAAAGTTCCAGCACACTCCTGGCTCAGGGTGGTCACTCGATGCCTGCAATCCAGGCCACTGGCGCACCAACGCCTAAGGTTTCAGCCCTCAGAATCTGCCAGTGTGATAGCACAAACAGAATAGATTGCTATACTTTTCTGCCTGTTGGCACCGAGGCCTGCAGAGAGCTACTTCAGCCTCTCTAGCCAGCGTCTGAAACTTGAGCGAACACAGTAGTACTGTTAGGGAGGACTGGACCTGTCTGTCCTCTTCAGAAGGTTGCAATGACAGCGACTGCTGGAACAGTTTTATTTTAAGAAGAAATCTAATGATGACAGCCAACGTGGTAAGGGAAATGTTTTTTTATAATTTCTGTTAGGAACAAACATTCAATGTGATTTTTAAAAATAGGAGAATAATGAGTATTGCCTGTTTCCAAATACAAATGTTGTTCAGAAGCTGCCAGTCTGCTTTATTTGTTTCTGAACTTTCATGAGATACTGGTGGTAAAATATCAATTTACTAAAACCATTTTTAAAAACATGATACCTCTATCTCCAATTCGTGCAAGTCACTCTTTTGGCAGGATTAGGTTGAATTTTAATACTAATACTAAACTCTTATTGAAGAGCTAAGAAGCTGTGGAACTGGTAAACTTAGTGACTGATCCCTCTCCATATTAAGCGTGTGATTTGCTATTACCAGGTGCCAGTAATATGAAAAGAATGTGCTCCTGTGGGTTTATCTGTATTTGTCATTAAGGCTGTGCTAAGCCAGTGAGCCCTAGAAGCTGCTCGCAGGGGCTTTGGCCCTTGTTGGATGAGCCCCACAGGTGCCACTGCATGCAGGGCACCATGCCTGGTTTCAGCGTAGATCTGAGCTGCAAAGTTCTGGACTGTCCAGATGACTGGGCAGCTCTCATCTGTAGTGATAAAGCTCTGAGTTTGGCCAGGACTGGAAGTTTGTGGTGGGCCTTGATGGATCCCTGGGTGATTATTTAGCCTAAGCACTGTAATATCTTTGTATACATCCCCAAGAAAGTCTTAAGTGATTTGAGTGTTTTGTAGCTTTTCCAGTAAGGGGGCCTTACAGTGACTTTGTGACAAAGGGAATGCCTGGGATAGCTTTTAACTAGCATTGGGATGCCCAAAATTTAGACAAGCTTGGTGGAATGTAAGAAGTAAGCCTGAGATAGGTGCTTAGGTATCCAAGCTGTCTTTGTTCTATTGGTTTTTAGGCTATGTAGGCTTTCTGTGGGGGCATTAGTCTGTGGTCAGCCCTTGATTTAATGCAAGTTGTCAGGGTGCCCTGAGGAAGGCTGTGGCCAGAAATGTGGATTCAGAGGACCCTAGGAAAGGGGAGGGGCAGTCACCACAGTGTAAAGCTGGGCAATAAGATAAAGAAGGTCATTTCTTAATCTCTCACCATCCTGAATCTCTTGCCTTTTCTTTCTCAGAGAGCAGAGCTGACATCGGATAAAGATATGTACCTTGACAACAGCTCTGTTGAAGAAGCTTCGGGATTGTACCCTATTGATGACGATGACTATGCTTCTGCATCTGGCTCGGGTAAGGCTGACTGCTTCTAAACACTTGACCCCACTCTGCATGTGTGTGCACACACATTTCACTGAACAGGCAAGATACAGTGCTTAAGAGCATGGTCTTTGGAGACATAGGGCCTGGCTGTGAATTCTAGCTCTCTACCACTGAAGCTGAGATCCTGGGAATTTAACTTTGCTGAGCCTCAGTTTCCTCATTTATAAAATGGAGGATAATAATAGTCCTTACCACATAAAGTTATCGTGAGGATTAGAGGAGCTGACACGTGTAAAGATCTTAAGAGTTTGCTGCTTGGCACATAGTGCTCTGTCAGCATTAGCTTTTAATTTTATTCCTAGACTTTCAGAGTGATGTCATGGAAACCAGCCTTAAAGAAATCCCACAAACACTAGTTTCATAAAACCAGCTACTTTGTGTTAAAGGTTATAGATGAGGCCAAGAAGTTACACTTTTTTATTCCTTGTGTATTGCTCAAAAGTAGGAGGGAAAAATGTAGCAGCCTAGTCAAACGATTATATAATGATATCCTCAACTCCCTTGGTATAGTAGTTATCCATTATCTCTGTAATGCTGTATAACAAACCACCCCAGAACTGAGTGGCTTAAAGCAGCAGTCATTCTTTTAACTGATTTTTATGCAGGTTGGCAACTTAGTCTGGGCTCACTGGGCTCCCTCATGTGTCAGTGTTCAGCTGCAGGTAGGGTATGCAGCTTTGCTGATCTTGGCTGGGCTGCCATTTTGGGGGCAGCTGAGCAGACTTGGCTCTGGCCCATACAATCTCTCATCCTCCAGCAGGCCAGCCATTTGTTCACAGGAAGAGGCAGAGATCCCAAGACAGTAAGTAGAAGCATGCAAAGCCTCTTGAAGCCTAGGCTTAGCACTTGGTGCAGCATCACTTCTACGACATGTGATTGGTCACAGTAAGTCAGAAGGTCAGCCCAGGCTCCACCTCTTAATGGGAGGAGCTACAAAGTCACATTGCAAAGGATGTGAATACAAGGATTCTGGCCATTTTTGCTATCAACCATACTTGGTAAATGTTTCACCTGTGCCAGGAAATTGAGAAAAAGGAAGAACTTGTGCATATATTTAATTAATGGTCAAATCAGGAATTTGTGGTCAGCAGCATGCTGGAAAAGTCTTTGGACCTTTCTTGCTTGGGGTTTTTATTGTAGCTTTGTCAGATGGTAAAAGTTATGCATGTAGATGTCTGACAATCAGATTGGCCCAGGCTTCAGAAGGACCCAGAACAAATTAAAATCAGTTGTATCTTTGGTAGAGATCTAGCCAGTATTGTTTAATTTAAAACAAGTTGGAAAATGGCAAGTCTGAGAAAGACAAGAGAGGTGGTGGCTGACCTAGTAACAATGAGCTTACAATGCAATCCTAGTGTAAAAATAACCCTCATTATTCTTGGGAGAGTGCTATATATCACATACACAGAATGAGTGTGAAAAGAGTTGTTCTCTGTAGCCCACAGCTCTAAAAATGTCTTTCACTCATGGCACGTTTTTTTTTTTTTAAGCACCTCAGAAGTGCTTTGTAACTGTCATCTTCAGAATGTCCCAGGAAATAATAAATATGGACACTTTTTTGTCTCCATGTCACAGATCTTAGGATCCAAGAGTTATTAGTGATCTTTAGAAGTTGTCCAAGTCATTTTGCTGACTTCTGCCAAGATTATCCTTAAGTTTAATTTAAAGAGAACAGGTACATAGTCCTGCTCCCCTGCCTGCCCCCCGTCCTCCAGATGAAAGTGGGTTGGAGTGAGTCATCTGAAATTCTGCACCCACTAATTGAATAGATCAAGCAGAGGCTTAAACATAGGCCCACGTTGCTTCTGCCACGGCTCTAGCCTCGAGTAGATCATAGGTGTGAAAAAGATGAAGAGCATCATTCTTGACTTTAGAAACCACCTTGCACTGAACTGGAGATGCTGCTTTCCAGCTTAAAGGCATGGTAGTTACGACTAAAATTTGTGAAACAGTTACTGTGTCGGGCACTGTTCCAAGCCTTATAACATTCCTGTAAGGATAGATTCTATTATTTCCATTTTTTACATAAGAAAATATGAGGTATAGAGAGATTAAGTAACTTGCCTCAGGTCACACTGTCCAGGTAATGGAGCTGGCCTAGGGACCAGGGAGTTGGGCTTGAGAGTGTTTTCTCTTTCAGTCCTTGCTGTTCTACTTCTTTGTGTCATAAAACCCTATGACAGAATTAAGAGGTCTTGCCCAGTGGATGCCTAGTCCTAGCTAGAAACACTGGGATCCCCCAGGGTTTTGGCCAATGTATTACTTCTATCAAGCTATATTCAATGGAAAAGCAAATAAACTAGAGAATAGCTAAAGGCCTAGAGGTAATTCCCAGATGAGAAGATGGGGCCATGTTACATATGTGGGCTCAAGTATAGGCATTAGCAAACGTGAAAATCTTCATGGGCATTTCCTGTGTGCGATGCTCTTGGGACACAGCGATGAGAAAGACTTGATGATCCCTATCCTCAAGGGACTAAGTCTAATGAGCGAAATGTAGAAATGAGAAATAATAATTATAACACCATGTGATGGGTGACATTACATAGGGAAGTGCTGTACAACAAAAATTTAAGACTTAAGTACAGACCCTTAGTTAAAGATGGTGGATTGAGCACAGATACCTTCCAGTACCTGACTAAACTGACAATAAGGGAATTGGATGTAAACTCACAAGGACAAACATAACAATAAAGGAGACAAAAGCCACAAAGTTTTGAAAGCTGGGGACCATATTGGCTAGTAGTAACAGACTTGGCAGACTTGAAAAGGCTGAGTTAGCCACCAGTGAGGACAGCCAAGAAGAAACCCACTTAACACAGCCGAGTCCCCTTGGGGCCCAGGAGCCAGTGGCACTGAATGGAGAGTGGAAGTGGCACTAAACTCAGGACAGGTGGCTGAAAGTCTGTTTAAGAAGCAAGTAGATTCCTTTCTTCCATCATTCAGCAAAGGGATTCATGCTCCCCAACCTCAAAGGAAAACTGGACGTGTATCATCTGGAGACAATAAAACATAGGGCCTTTGAACTGGGGGTACCTTACTTATAACAGGGAGAATAAGTTCTTTGGTTAAGAGTTATTTAATGCTTAGATACCCTCAGTTATCTCCTCCCAGTCAGTTCCCAGAACACTGACAGTCTGTCCTTTACCCTCAGGGTAGGGGACGAGGAGGCTCCCCTCTGGGGAACTGGACCAACTCAAAAGAAACAGCTCAAAGATGGCAGCACTGGGAGCTCTCCTGGCAGCACTGAGAGCTCTCCAACAGAGCACACAGTACTACCGTAACCTATGATGCCCACATTGACACACCTCTCTTGTGGGCTCAGAGATTCTCTTAAATAAGAAAAGACAACCAAGGCTTCACAGACATTTATGAAAAACTTGTCACATGAAAGATAGAGACCTCCCCCAACCCCCAAATTGGGAGAGGACAGAAACTCACAGAAAGAAGAGAATTTACAGAAAAACATATTAAATTCAGAGAGATAAGAAGATGCTTTAATGGTAAACAAAAACAGGATACTGTAAAACAGGAATATTCTGAGAGCATGGAGTTCTTAGAAGGGTGGAACTGTCATATTAAAATTAAAAACTCCAACAATTAAAAACTCCTTAAAAGATGAGAAGATACAAAGGATATTTATTCATTCATTAACAAGTATTTATTAACTACCCACTACATGGGAGAATAGACATCGTTCTAAGAGCTAGGAACACTTCAGTAAACAAAATCTTAACAATGCTTTCTCTGATGGTGGTATAATTCTGTTTATTCCTTTATGTATTCCTGTATTTCCAAATTTTATTCATGAAAATGTATTTTAACATGTGCTTTTTTATAAGTTGTTTTAGTCCATTTGGGCTGCTGTAACAAAATATGCTAGATAATTTATAAACTGCATACATTCATTGTTCAGTTCTGGAGTCTGGGAAGTCCAAGATCGAGGCCCCAGCAGATTTGGTTCTGGCAAGGGCTTGCTCTCTGCTTGATTGATGGCACCTCTTGCTGCGCCCTCACATGGCAGAGGGCAAACAAGCTCGCTCAGGTCTCTTTCTTTTATAAGAGCACTAATCCCATTCATGAGGCCAAAGTCCTCCCAACCTAGTCACCTCGTGAAGGCACCTCTTCCTAATACTATACGTTGAGGATTAGGTTTCAACATTTGAATTTGGGGGGGGATACAAATATTTGGACTGTAGCATAAGTAGGAGAAAATGTTATTTAAAAGCAAAGAGGAGATATAAGGACTAGTGGGAACATAGAGATAGAAACAGTTCCACGATGGAGAGATCCAGGCAGGCTTCAGAGAGGGGATGGCATTGGTGCTGGATGTGGTAGTAAAAGCAGTAGTTTCCCAAGTGGGAACAGGCTCTGGGTGGGATATTTCAGACAGAACATCCAGAGCTGAGAGTCAGGGATGAGCGAGAAGTAATCAGGGGGGCTCCTGGGTTCTGGTTTGGGCAAGAGGGTTAATCTTTTTAATAAAGATAGTAAAAATAGTAGCAGAGTCACCCGAGGCAGATTACTCATCTGTCCCTAATTTTAAAAGTGCAAGCTTGAGAGCATGTTCTACTTTCTAGATCTCTCTCACACGTTCTCCCCACTCTTGGTTGATGACTCGTATTTGTAACTCATGTGAAGCAAGGGGCTCTTGAAATCCCTTCATTGAAATTCTTCATTTCACATTGAAATTTTATCCTTTGTAAGAAAATGATTCATTGTAGGAACAAATCAAGCATATTATTTGTAAAACTTTGATGGACAATCAAGTAGGCTAATAAAGAGCAATGTAGGGCCAGCCCAGTGACGCACTGGATAAGTGCGCCGCTTGGGAAGCGCGGTGGCGCTCCCGCCCGCGGGTTCGGATCCCACATACAGACCGGTTCCCGCTCACTGGCTGAGCGAGGCGCGGGAGCAACGCCGAGGGTTGCGATCCCGTTGCCGGTCCCCGGTCCGGTGCGGGGGCAACACTGAGGGTTGCGATCCGTTGCCGGACACGGAAAAAGACAAAAGGACAAAAAAATTTAAAAAAATAAAAATAAATAAAAATAAAAATACTGAAGAAACCAAGGGAGCAGTTTGTAGTATCTTGGAGTGGAGGAGGCCTTCTGAGTATGTCACCAAACCCAGAAACTATACAAGAAAAGATCAATAAATTAATTTACATCAAAAATATAAAATCTATGTGATATTTTCCCTGAAGAAAAAAGCCTATATGGAAAAATCCACCATCACAGCTAAAACACAAACAGCAAACTATAACTCATTACAAACAGCATACTTGTAACTCATTTCAAAATAAAGGCAATGTATTTCTGAAGCCATCGGTATTCATAACTTATGTTTATATAACATTTTATGTATACAGAATGCTTTCAAACATGTATCACATCTGTATATATACACAGGTAAAGACACACACATACGAGGGTACTTCAAAACCTTTGTGAAAAATAGAAATGAAAGATGATGTGAATCTTTCCATGAACTTTTTGAAGTTCCCTCATACCAGTGATATATGTATGTCTCTCAGTTAATTATTATCCCTGTTTTACAGTTGAAGAAACTAAGACTCAGGTATTACTTGCCCGAGATTACAGAACTAATATATGCCAGAACCAGCACTAGACTTGCTTGTTTTTTAATGCCAAATCTTGTATGTATTACAACATACCCTGCCATTTCTTCTCTATAATGAGTGTATATGTTCTGAAGTTAAAGGAGACAGATGATATATAAGAAATGAACCATAGCCATTGCACTGTTTCCAGCATATTACCCTCTTGCTTTCCGAACTGCTCATTACACTGATAGGATTCTGCGGAAAATACCCATTTTCTTTTGTTTGAAGAATTTAGAGGTACTCTTTCATTCATTCTTGACTGATGAAGCAAGTTAGTTTGCGTTACAGAGTTTGAGTATATTTTTGAGTTGTTACAAATTTGACAAATGGTCAACTTAAAAACAATGTTGTATTTGAATGTCAGAAACTCTCAAATGCTCTTCTAGTAAAAAAGGGGGCGGGGAAGTGCCCAGGTGGAAAGTCAGTGGTCAGTAATCCCTTCCTGAACAAATACCAGATCAGAGCCTTACTGTGTTAAGTAAGACTTGGGGAGCAAAACAGATGCAATCCCTTGGCCTTATGGGGTTTCCAATCTAATAGGCGAGACTTAAATCAGTATTTACACAAATAAATGCATAATTACAAATTTGTGGTAAATGCAATTAGGATAAGAAAAGTGCTAAAAACCATGGAACAGAGGACTCTGACTTAAAATGGAAGGAAGGTCTTTCCCAGGGTCTGGGGGTTAATTAGGAATGAACTAGGTGAGGGCTTCTGGCAGAAGGGTCAGGGGACCATGGCTGGAGCACAGGGGACAACAGGGACAAGGATGCTTGAGGAAGCTGAGAAGGTAGGCCAGAGCTGGACCATACAAGGCTGGGCTGAGGCATTTTATATTCCTCCCCAAAGCAGTGGAGTATCATTGTAAGAATTTTAAACAGGTAGTGACAAAGTCACAGACAATTTGTGGAAAGTAGACTGGACTGAAAGGTGCCTTTTAAGAAGAAGGCAGGTATAGTATTTCATGGAAAGATGACAGTGCCTTAGGTTGGGGTGGTGTCCCTGGAGCTGTAGAAAGGTGTTAGGGTGGAGAGAGATGAAGAAAGTAAAATCAATAGGACTGACTGGGCGATAGACTCGACATGGAGGTAGGGAATAGGAAGTCAGAGTTGTGGTGTACAGGCATGGAGGATTCCATTCACTGCAAGGTAACCTGGGGAGAAGACTGGGTTTGTGGGAGGAGAGGGAGAGAGATCATGAGTTCTGTTTTGGATGTGTTGGAGGTGTATAGTGCCTTTGAGTTATTCAAGTAGAATTAAGTGGGTCTGAATTTGAGGGGGGTGGTAAAAAGCTAATGATGTAAACTTACGTGTCGTCTGGATTGATGCGGTTCATTGAAGCCGTGCACGTGTATGAGGGAGAAAGGATGGAATAAGAGGCCTAGGGCTGAACCTTAAACTTGACATTTGGTGTTCAAGCAAAGGAGGGTAAACCTGCAAAGCAGACTTAGAATAGCCAGAGAGGTGAGAGGAAAGCCAGCAAGTCATGGAAGCCCAAAGAATCAGGAAATACCAAGAAGGAGATGGCAGTTGACAGTATCCAGTGGCCCTGGGAGGTTCGATTAGATGAGAACCACTCTGAGAAATGCCACTGGATATGGCAACATGGAGGACATTGATACTGTTTGGTGAAGGTCACCAATAGTGTGGTGACAGGGAAGACTGACTGGAGGGAATGAGCACCGCGTGGAGAAGATGGTGAGGACAGGAGCTGGTGAGTATCCGCAGCCCACTGGAAAAGCCAGCTGTGCACAGGGGAGAGCAGGATGGAGCTCGCTTGAGATAAGGAGCCAGCTACGGGAGATTTCTCCTTTTTTGTTATTTTGTTGTGTTTTTAAAACGGAAAATGGAGCATGTTTCTGTGTGGACAGGAGGAAAACTCGTTGAGCAGGAGTGATTGTCATGTAAGTGAAAGAAGGGCTTTTGAGAATGTTCAGGATCATAATATTGTAGAAAAAATTGCCAGGCTACCCACCGATCCCCTTTGAAATCACTTCTTCACTTCATCATGGTAAAGACCACAGAAAGGTTTGTGCTAAATTCTGAAGGAGCTAGTATTTTGAAAGAACGTGGCTCTGTCAGAATCAACATTACACAGTATTACCTGATAATATAGAAATGAGCTCATCTGTGCTTATTTTTCCAGGCACTGATGAGGACATAGAGAGTCCAGAGCTGACGACATCTAGACCCCTTCCAAAGATACCATTCACTAGTGCTGCTCCAAAAGTGGAAACCACGACGCCGAAGATACAGAACAAGCTACCTGCTCAGACGAAGGTGCACTTTGTTTTGCATTGTATTATCACATCATTGTTAAGGACAAAAGATCTTTTCATTATATTGTACATGGCTCTTTCCTATGCTTTATGATCATTTGGGCATTTACCTGCTTTCTGCTTTTATCACCTGGGCCTAGCTTATATGTGAATTTTTTTTTTCCTTTTTGTCTTTTTTCGTGACCGGCAACGGATCGCAACCCTCAGTGTCGCGCCCGTACCGGACCGGGACCGGCAACGGGATCGCAGTCCTCGGCGCTGCTCCCGCACCTCGCTCAGCCAGTGAGCGGCCGGTCTGTATGTGGGATCCGAACCCTCGGCAGGAGCGCTACCGCGCTTCCCAAGCAGTGCACTGTAGCAGTGCGCCACCGGGCCGGCCAATATATGTGAATATTTTTTGCATGGCATTCCTTCTTAAGGAATTGCTTAAGCCTAATTAAGAATCAAAACCTTGTTTATTTAGCGTAAGACAAGAAAACTTTTTTCATTTCGTAGAGAATGTTCTTTTTTTTTTTGTCTTTTTTCGTGTCCGGCAACGGATCGCAACCCTCAGTGTCGCGCCCGCACCGGACCGGGACCGGCAACGGGATCGCACCCCCCAGTGTTGCCCCCGCTCCTCGCTCAGCCAGCGAGCGGCCAGTCTGTATGTGGTATCCGAACCCTCGGCGGGAGCGCCGCCACGCTTCCCAAGCAGCGCACTGTAGCAATGCACCCCCCGGGCCGGCCCGTAGAGAATGTTCTGAGTTAAAACCATTGTGAACTTCACATATGCTGAAAGAGGCTATGGAATAAGGACACTCTGAGATGCTTCTAGTCTTAATAAGTCATCTCAAGTCTCCTCAGGCTCACCATCAGGATGTAATAGTAGTACATTTTAACATCTTTCAGTGGTAATGATGAATCTGGGTACATCTGCCTACGATCATTTTGAGAGCTGACTTATGAAAGATAAGGTTTTTAGGCTGGCCAGTTAGCTCAGCTGGTTAGAGCACAGTGTTATAACACCAAGGTCAAAGGTTCAGGTCCCCGTACCAACCAGCTGCCAAAAAAAAAAAAAAAAAAAAAAAAAAAAAAAAAAAAAAAAAA
>NW_007726134.1:64486-81207 GCF_000696425.1 Galeopterus variegatus | reverse complement strand
AAAAAAAAAAAAAAAAAAACCAAAAAAAAAGAATAAGGTCTTTGGCCTTAGAACAGAACAAAGCTATGAGCTACTGAAAACTGAGCTTATGATTTTGGCCTTATGGGCATTATATTGCAATTAGCTTGCCATCCACTAAGAGGTAAGCTATTTAAGTTGGAAAATGCATATTGAAGTCTGGAGAAGGCCTGAGTTTCAAATTCTGGATGCAGTCATGTTTCTTAGCTTCTGAGCCCATTCCTTATGGGTCGTTAAGAAGATTAAATGTGAATATATGCAGCATGGCACCTGAGACCTAGTAAGCATTCTGGAAACGTTAATTAAAGTTGGTGGAGCAGAAGAGACCAAGCCAGTTCACCAAATGAGCATGTGTAATAACTGCAGTGGTAGACTTTGCAGGCAGTTCAGGGGTAAGCATGCTGCTTATGAAAACTTAGAAACACAAGCATACCTTTTTGGAGCTCACCCATCTGTTGATTAGAAATGAGATGCTGCCAAGCTTTAGCAGCAGACAGGATATGGAAGGCAGTTAGTTTCATGAAGGTAGTGACAGGCCTTCTCTGGAGTAAGAAGCACCCCTCTGCAGGCAGGGATGAATGTGGGCTGTTCCTACCCTCACCCCTGAGTACCTTTGTTCTTCCTTGGTCCTCCCAGTACATGTGACCAGGATGGTGAATGACACAGCTGGATGGGTTTCTGCAAATGTGAAGCAGCCAGGAGGTCAGCACTTTCCAGGATGGATTGTTCTCTGTGGGTTAGGGTTGGCAGACTGACTTCACAAGCCAGGTGATAGGAAGGCAAAGAGAAGTTCTGTGAGGACTGAGGCAGACGTACCTAGCATGTGCTGGTTCCATGCATGGAAGCTGTTTTCCATCAATGTAGAAGTTGAATGAATGAAAGGAGGGAGAAGGGGAGAAATGGCAAAGTAGCAGGTGAAGTTGACGGTAGGATGGCTGAACACCTAAGAGTGTGTGTGATGATTATCCATATGGCTGTCGAAAGATGCATTTGACTTTTACCACCTCTTTATTTGACCACTTCTCACGCCTGAATCTCTTGACTTCAGTAACCATTAGGACTCACTAGCTTGAGGCAAGAAACTCTCCTGGGTGAGTTTTGGCTGTTAGTGATAAAGAGTTGTATCCTAAGCAAAACTTAATTTGATATAGAGTTCTGGTCTGTTGACAACAGTGGATTGAAAACTGATTAAAGTTTTTAAAAATTGGCTTTAAGGAAGTAATTACACCAGATCAAGATAACTAATATAGACAGTTGGCAGATGAGCTTAGAAATTAAGGATCCCAAAATATTTTAATGTATTTGTATTTCTCCTATTTGTGTTCAATACAGTAATAATAAAAATACATCCATTTGGGCCGGCCCGGTGGCGCACTGGATAGTGTGCTGCTTGGGAGCGCAGAGGTGCTCCCGCTGAGGGTTCGGATCCCATGTGGAGACCGGTTCCCGCTCACTGGTTGAGCGCGGTGCAGGTGCAGCACCGAGGGTTGCGATCCCCACCGAGGGTTGCGATCCCGTTGCCGGTCCCCAGTACGGGCGCGACACTGAGGGTTGCGATCCTGTTACCAGTCAGTAAAAAAAAGACAAAAAAGGAAAAAATAAAAAATAAAAAATACATCCATTCATGGGAGAGTTACTGAATGCTGTTCATTATGTGTCGAACACTGTACTAGTACTAGGCACTGATAATAATATTGATCATGAATAACAACAATAATTACAGTGATTAAATTTTCCATTTTGCAGCTGAATTAAACATTGCCTCTAGGACACAATTACTGTAGATTTTTGCTTTTGAATGGGTCTCATAGTGGCATTAATGTCACTGTTATAGATATTCTAACTAGTTCATTGTAGATTTATGTGACTAAAAAGTAAAAAGAAGACAGTTATTTGTTTAAACAGAACATCACTTGTAATCTTTTACTTCCCTTCCATTTCCATGGCATTCAAACAACTATACAGGGATGTGACAGATCTTTAATTGGCTTTATTTAATCATCCGTGCTGCCTTTTCGTAATTTCATTTTGCACACATATGCAAGAGTTAAAGTATTTCAGATTAGTTCTGTACTGTAGAATGGTTCCTTCTTACTCAAGCCTCTGCTTTCACACAATAAAACTTTTCAATTTAAAAAAATGAATGCTTCAATCCATAGCACCTGGAGCTTGTGCACTGATGGACTGTTTCTCTAAGTGTGGGTAGCTGGAGTTCTGTGGAGACATTCTGTCCCCACACCACAGATCCCTGAAGTGCATGCTTCTTTCTGCCTGATTCATCAGAAGCGGAGTCAAAGGGAAGTGAACAGATCAGCTCTCTTAAATGAGTTTAGGGGCCAAAAAAACTTGAGGTGAAACCATGTGACTTGTCATAATAATGGGACATGGATGATATGGGTAAATTAAATACAGTCTCTAATATTACAGTAGCTACAATGTCCATCTCATTTCCCACCAGAGCTTGTTTACCTCTCTGCCTCTCTCTCCACAAACCTTAGTGTCCACCTGTTAGACTTTTCTCTTCCTTTTCCCAACCTCTAACAGCAAAGCAGTGCCAATGAGCAGTGAAAAGCTTCCTAGATTGGAATGCAGATAATCCGTTCTCTGAGCTGTTGAGTTGTCTGTCCTTCCATTAGGCAGCCAATTAGTGGTGGGCTTCCCTGAGAAGAATGGAGAAAACTCAGGCAAAATACTGCTAATGAGCTCCTCTCTTCTGCTTTACTTTGTTACATGAAGGACTGGGAAGACCCTTCATATTGTCCTCCATCTTAATAATATAGAGAACAGTGAAATTTGGTGTGCATGTTGTGCAGCAGTGAAATAATTTCTCAGTGGCCTCTGTTTTGGGTAAGTCATGGCAGGTTGAGATTCAGGCAGTACAGCTTGGGAAAGACAGTCATTCTTTATCACACTTTATTATATGCTGTCTTCGGTGGAGCCTCATCTTCTGATCACTGAGACAGGGCCATTGATCTCATATACCCTGGAGTTCAAGTAGATCACCTGGTCTATCTTGTGGTGCTTCCTAGAAATGACCCTAAGGCAAACGAAGGAGGTGAAGTCTTTTCTTATGTTCTTTAACCTTCTAGACTTAAGTAGCAGGCTGTCATTTTGAATGAACCCCAGCCTTCAGAAAGCAGTCAGTTGCTTGACTGGACCATACAGGTTGGATCCTATAAAGTCCTGATGAAGACAGTTGAATGCTCTTAGGAAGAGTAGTGGAACTAAAAAGGATTATTGTCTACAGTCTTTATGACCCAATGCAGTTAGTTAACAGTGTTTTTTGTTAACAGCGTTGGCCAATAATAACTTCAGCCTGATAGTGAATAAATCAGTTCGTTTGAACTGACCTTCTCTAACCCAGTGATTCTCAAACCACGGAATTGTCTGGAGAACTTTTAATAAACAATAGTAAAAATCAGTGCCAGCTTCCCCACCCCAGATCAATTAAAACAGAATCTCTACTCATAAGGCCTATATATTTTTTTAATGCCTTTCAAGTAATTCATATTTTTATATTTAATATAACCTTGGTGATTTATGCAAGATGGCAAGTGATGGTGCTGAATGTTAGAAAGGCAACAGATTCTTTGTGTGGTAGGCTGTAAAGTGTTTGGGGGCTTTAGAGAGGTGAAAGATGAGAGGGCTTGATTAAGGACAAATGGACAATGAAAGAAGTGAAAAGGTTGGATTGGAGTAGGAAGACTGCATGAGCCAAAGCACACATGTTAAGAATCAATTTTGGTAAGAGGGTGGTGTCGATGACCTCACAGGGTTCCTACCAGGGAATAAGTGATGGGCGGCGGAAGACTGGAAGCTACCCAGCGCGTGCAGTCCTGAGGTTGTTGCAGGAACTTGGGTGTGATGTGATAAAGACCTGAACAAAGTGGTGGAAATGAAAATCCAAGGGAGGAACTTAATTTGAGAGAATGGTGAGAGGCAAAATGACAGGACTGTGATGCAGGAAAACACACAATGTGAAATGTGTAAGATTGGGGCCCCCCCAAAATACGGTACCCTTAATAGAAGTAGAAAAGAGGGCTGATGTGATTTGGCAGTGAGTTACCTTTCAGACTTAACAAGTAGAGTTACAGGTGATACAGCCAACAGTTAGTGTCCTGTAGGCAGCTGGCTATGTGGGAATAATGCTGAGTGGAAATGAGGTGGTGAGAGTTATTACTATAGACTTATACTTTACCACTGTGGAGTGTCCAAGACCCTGAAAGTGTCCTTCGTTAGACAGGTAAAGAAACTGAGGTCCAGAGAAGCAGTATGACTTGGTCAAGGTCCCATAGGAGTTACTTGCAGAACCCTGATCCCCTGAAATCCTAGCCCAGGGTTCCCTGAAAATACAAGACTAAGTGAAGGTAAGCATTACAGAGTAAGGCCTGCTGGGCTTCAACTCACAGAGTGGGAGCAGGAAGAGCCCAGTCAGGTGTGAGAGAAGGCCTGAGGGGGAGCTGTCATCACAGTGCCCTGTGTGGCAAGGAGAGGAAGGAGGGAAGAAGAATTGGGGCAGTGCTATTGGGTTGGAGCAGCCAGAGGGAGGTTGTGGCCTGACGTCAGAAGAGTGGTGAGAAAGTGGATATCTTATAAAATGTCAACTAAAGCAACCTAACCATGTCATTAGGATTATTATGAACTCACTATTTATCTTGCCTGTTGATATGATGGAAGTTGTGTAAAACCATGAGCTACGTGGGTCCATCATGGGACTCACTCTTGGTATAAGCAACACACAAAATGATTATTCCAATTAGTTTCTAAACTTGTTTGAAAAAAAAAAAAAAAGAACTTTGGAATATACTCATCCATTGTTTCTACTTTCTGGCACATTTTTAGAAATTGATATCATCTCACCCTTTTTCCCTTACCAGTCACCTGAAGAAATTGATAAGGACAAAGTTCACATCTCTGACTCAGAAAGGAAAATGGATCCAGCTGAAGAGGATACAAATGTATATACTGAGAAACACTCAGACAATCTGTTTAAACGAACAGAAGTCCTAGCAGGTGAGTAGGTGGGTGGGGAGCAGGTGGGAGGGTGCTTAAATAGGCCTCTGTTTGTCTAAGTGATATTCAGAGGTGTAGCAAAGTTTGCTGACTGTCAACTTTGTCCTGAAAGTAATCTTCAGGGTCCTTCATCCAGAGTGAGCTGTAAGAGGTTAGGCAAACATTGTCTTTATTTTCTGCCAGCCCACTCAACCCCTTAGCCAGCCATTGAGCAGAGGGTGTGGGGTAGCCCAGAGAAAGAAAGTTAAGATCTGAATTGGTCCAGAACAACTGGGTGTGGAGAGATTGTGGGGTGTGGAGATTGATCAGTCTTGCTCCAGGTCATCCCAGATTTCAAAATAAACTTAAAAAAAAGGAAAAGTTCTTAATGGGAGAGCAGTTGACATAAATACTGCCCAAGGCTTAAGGATGTTATCTCTGTAATTTATTTGATGGAAGTACTAAAGTTTGATTTTAAAGGAGAAGATTTGCAAGATTTAAGAACACCTAATCCTTGAAAGGATAGTCTCAAACCCAACACTGGAAATTTGTGCTTACAGCCATACCACTCTGAACACACCTGAAGAAACTAAGCAGGGTCAGGCTTGGTTAGTACTTGGATGGGAGACCACCTGGGAATACTAGGTGTTGTAGCCTTTTAAAAAAAAAAAAAGAAAAAATTGCATGCTTTTTTCATATTTACTCTTATAAAAATGTAAGTCAATTATATCATACTTTGTGTTTCATTGAAAAAGCAATTAGAAGATTAGAATATGAAATGTGAGTACTGAAAAGACAAAAGCAGTTTTAAAGTATGGAATTAGTTGAGTTGACAGCCGGATTTTTCTTATTGTGGTTTTTGGGTAATATTATTAATACTAATCAAAGAAAGTATTGTACCTTTCTGAGGAACATCAGATTTACATAATTATCTGGTTGCTTCATTGAATCCAGTTTTTAAAAAAATTTAGGGTTTTCAAATTAAGCATTTTATAAAAATGTAAATAGATTGGGCATGTCAAAGTTAACTTCTGCAATTGTTGAATCTCCTCTAAAAGTAATCTTTCTTTTGGTGTTTTTTAGCCGTCATTGCTGGTGGAGTTATCGGCTTCCTTTTCGCAATTTTCCTTATCCTGCTGTTGGTATATCGCATGAGAAAGAAGGATGAAGGAAGCTATGACCTTGGAGAACGAAAACCATCCAGTGCTGCTTATCAGAAGGCCCCTACTAAGGAGTTTTATGCATAGAACTCCCACTTAGTGTCTCTATTTATGAGATCACTGAACTTTTCAAAATAAAGCTTTTGCATAGAATAATGAAGATCTTTGTTTTTTGTTTTTTTCATTAAAGGGCCATTCTGGCATTTAATGATAAAATCCCATTGTATTTAAAACTTTTCATGTATTTCTTTAGAACAACATAAAATTTAACATCTGCAGTGTTCTGTGAATAGCAGTGGCAAAATATTATGTTATAAAGACCCTCAATGTTCATGGAATTGGTTTAAACTTTTATGCGCAAATACAAAATGATTTTATTTCATGGTTCGAAGATGAAACCTGTTTCATTTGTGTCAGCATGTCTCGGATTGACCTTACCAAGTTGATCTTACTTTGTTAATTTATCTGTTGTCCCCCTCTTCTCTGATCTCTTTTCTTGTGCCCTTAAAAACAAAACCAAATCCTATGCCTTTTGTAGCTGTCATGGTGCAATTTGTCTTTGGATAATTCAGATAATGGTAATTTAGTGTATATGTGATTTTCAAATATGTAAACTTTAACCTCCGCTTTGTATAAATCTTTAAGTGTCAGACTATCCATTTTACACTTGCTTTATTTTTCATTACCTGTAGCTTCGGGCAGATTTGCAACAGCAAATTAATGTGTAAAATCGGATTATTACTACAAAACTGTTTAGTCATATCTGTCTAATCAGATCTTCTTTTGGGAGGATTTGATGTGAGTTACTGACAAGCCTCAGCAAACCCAAAGATGCTAACAGTATTTTAAGAAGTTGCTGCAAATTCCTTTGGCCACTGTATTTGTTAATTTCTTGCAATTTGAAGGTACGAGTAGGGGTTTAAAGAAAAATCAGTTTTTGTTCTTAAAAATGCATTTAAGTTGTAAATGTCTTTTTAAGCCTTTGAAGTGCCTATGATTCTATGTAACTCGTCGCAGACTGGTGTTGAGTATATATAACAGTTTTAAAAAAGTTGGTATTTTATAAGCACAGACAATTCTAATGGTAACTTTTGTAGTCTTACAAATAGACATAAGTTGTAATTTGGGAACATAAAAACTACTGAATAAATCATGTGGCCTAATATTGAAAATGTCACTGGTATAAATTTTGTACATTTCGATCAAATGTACATCTCCCCCTTGCTAATGACTGTCTGCTTGTAAGGATGATGTGGGTTTGATTTCCAAGTGTTCCACAGTGTCTGTAAATCAAGACCAAAGAGCCAATGAATGAGGCTGTTTATTACCAGATTCGTTTCTGAATTGCCTAGAGGAAATCTGAATGTGTTGTCTTGTGTGTGTCTGGGTACAGGTATTGGAAGGCTGCCAGGGAATTTCAAAGTTTGTAACCTTTATAGGATAGCTGATGGCGATATTGAGACAGGTGCCTGCGTTTGCAAATAACTTAAGACTATAAATTCCAAAGAATTGAAGGGGGCTTTTCTGAAAGTCCATATGTAAGGCTTAGTCCTGCAGATTGATTTACCTTTGAAACTGTGCTCCAAATCTTTCCTGAAGCTTAACTGAAGAACTAATAGATGGAATGCCATAGCTCACATCAAGGGGAAAGAGGGAAAGGTAGGGAGGATTGTGTAGGACTGAAGTGCTGGAAAGTGTTGCCTAAGGAGATGGAGGTATGAGGGTACCCTGGCTGGGTACTTACTGTACTGAACATCTCCTTTTTCTATTTTACCATTAATTTTGTTTTAAACTGTGAGCCGCTGAAGTAAGAAGAAGACAGCAAAAACAGCAACTTTTCCAGTGTAGAGTTACTTTTAATAAAGTATGAATACTTCATTTAGAGAACATTCCCTGGAATTGCCACAGAACATTAAAAAAAAAAAAAAATCAAGCAACACTTGGAGCTGTGTTTACTTAAATCCTTAAGGGCCTTAATTCTCAAATTCCTGCCCCATCACGTACAGAATCAATTCAATTTAGAGTGATTAAAAAGAAATGATAGCACCTTCTAAAGCTGCACAGTGTCCCTCCATTACAGAGGTTAAGATTGTAGTGGGTATACCTCTGTGCAAAGCAGAGTGAGATTCAATTCGTAGAATAACCACTGCTTGGAATATCCGTGCCAGGAAAAGAAAATTTCTGGCAAATATTTTGTCACTGCTGTAAAGCAAAATATTTGTTGAAGTGCCAAAATAAAGTCTGTCATGCCGAAAGTAAATCATTGTATAGACTGACATCCGGTTTTCTTCAACTGTATGTTTTCTGCTTAGTTTTTTTTTTCTATTTTTCAGATGTAGTACATAATACTAAAATGTTGGTAATGATTACTGAGTTTAGGAACATTTAGTAAAACATAAATATCAAAGCCAAGATGAAAATTTCCTGTTTCCTTAACCGCATGTAAATGATTTCCCTTGTGTGAACATGGCTTTGTGTTTGCAAGACTTGCAATATTCAAACTCTTCTGTTTTCAGCATATGTGGGAAATGAGATAAGCTTATGCGTTTTAGTGTGTGTGTATGTGTTTTAGTTTTAGCTGCAGGTACATAGTACCAGAACTTCAGGATTAGGACCTGGTTAGTAAGGTTGAATTTAGGTTGAATAAGATTATAAAAACTGCCATCTATTAATGCTAAAAAAATTGGTTTCACATCAAATGTCTAGTGAATCGATATTTTGGTAATGCCCTTTTTTTTGCAAATTAGACAAAGTGTCTTTGCTTGTTGAGGTTATGGATTGTTTAATATAGGGGCTAGGAGAATAAACTGAATAAGTAAAGCATAATTACCTTACTCAAATGGCCCTAAAGAAACTAATATGTCCTACAAAGGGTGCTGCTTTCTACAAGAACAGGCACAGTAACAACTTCAGTGTTAAGGAGCTTGTTTTTTCAATATCTTAAACGTTTTGAAACCTCAAGGAAAGTTTAAGTGAAGAGCAAAAATATAACACCTGAAAATACTGCAGGGTTAATTTTATAAGCAGGATCTTTATAGCTTTATTGCAATTATATAATGGGTAGTAAAAAATATATATATTTTAACTTTTGGTTTAAAAAGACAATGACTTTAGGCAACACAGTCTCTAACATGAGTTTCTAAGTTCTAAACCTCTAGCAGACAACAGTGAGACCTGAAGAGGTTTCTAATTAATCAAGCCAGATGATAAATGAAGTGGTCTGAATTGAATGATCACTAAGGTTCTTTTCAGTGCTAATATTTTATGACAATAGAAATTTGAGACTTGGCCATTTCTGGGGAATTAGATTCAGCCAGCGTAGAAAATTTTTGAAAGGATAGAACAACATCTGTCTGCCTTTTAGTGGTAAAAACTATCAAAATGAATTCTGGACCATTCTGTTTCCTAACTCTGAATGACTTCACTCTTATGATTTATGGTTCTAAGGTTTCATTTATTTTTGTTTTTCTGCTGTATATGGTCTTTAGCAGGGCCTTTTCTGACCGAGGAATCGTGGCGGCTTTGGGAGCAACTTGGTTTCCTGTGAATTTTCTGGAAGGGTGTAACCCAAGCCATCGAGCCAACCCACAAATAGCAGGGAGAAGCTTTAAGCTTTGGTGCTTCAGATATGCTGAGCGCGAGATGCATTCATTCCAGTTTCATTGGCAAAATAGCATTCAAGTAACAGATGCTTGTATGTGCATGCCATCAGAAGGTCAGTCTTCAGATATTTGCTTACTGACTATGCACTAAACACTTCAAGAAGCTGGGAGTTTAGTGGTGAACTCCATAGTCAAAGACCCTGCTTTTGTGGGAGTGGGGAATGCATATGAAAACGAAAGCAATAAATGAAACTAACAAGTGGGAGTCATCAGTTGGTGGTAATTTTCAATGGACATAATCCAGGCTGATACAAGAAGGGACTGAAGGACTGTAACAGTCCAAACAAGCTAGGTATGCTGTGGTAGCAATCTCAAAGTCTCAGCATCTTAAAACAGCAAAGATTTCTTTCTTGCTCCCACTTGGTGACCATGAGTTTGCAGGGAGTTGTGCTCTGAATAATTGTCATATTCACTCCAGGGCTCGGGTGATGGAGTAGCCGGTCACTGGAGGAAGGAAAAGGGGTGAAGCACACAGTGGTTCTTACAGGGTCCACCCAATAATGACATATGTCATTTCCACTCACATTTCATTGGCCAAAGCAAGTTATATGGCCACACCTAACGTCCAGGTTGCAGAGAAGTGCATTCCTACTTAGCCCAGGAGAGAAGGGATATTTGTGAACAACTGTATGTCTACTATGGCCTGGTCAGGAAGGATCTTAGAGGGTAAGGCCTAAATGATGTAGAGCCGGTTGTGCTAAAACCAGGACAAGCATTCCAGGTTGTGGGAAGGCCCTAAAGAGGGAGCAGGCTTGGCAGGCTGGAGGAACAAGGAGAAGACCAGTGGCTGGTGAGTGAGGTGACAGTGGTGGAAGATGTGGAGGAAGAGGGCTGAAAAGTGTAATTGCCTCCTAACTGGTCTTTTCCCATTTTTGACCCCTTATATTTTATTCCCCACAAGGAAACTAGACTGATCTTATCAGGATATAAGTTAGTTTATGTCACTCCCTTCAATCGCTCTTAAACACTTAGAATAAAGCTTCTTACCCTTGCCCTCAAGGCCTACAGGAACTGCCCCCTGGATAGTGTACTATAAGGGGATGCAGCGGGGGTAGCATGGCCACTTAGGAAGTCATAGTAACCTAGGAGAGAAGTGATGATAGCTTGGCCTGAGTTGGTCATAGTGGGCATGGAGAGGACTAGAGAGGAGCTGTGGGGACATAGAATCAACAGGTCTTGCTAAAAGACTAGAAAGAGTAGGGAGTAAGCAAAGAAAAGAATCAAGGATGACATCACAGTTTTGGCTGAGCAGTGAGTGAATCATGTTCCAAGAAGGGGAAGACTAAGGGGAGTTGGCTGGTAAATCAAAGGTTCCTTTGGGCCATGTTAAGTTAGAGGGGACTATTAGACACCAAGTGGAGGTGTTAGGTAAAAGATTGAATGTAAGAATCTGAAGCTCAAAGAAGAGCTCTGAGTTGGAGATAGTAGTTTAGGAGTAGTACCCACCATTGCCTTTTAGCACTCTGATTCATTTCCTGATCTTCCCTGCTCCTGTCTGTATAGATAGGAGGAGGGGGGTTGAAGCAAGAAGAATGTTGTGCACGAAGCTGACCCATGCAAATTACTTTTCCCACGCATCCTTGCCAACTGGCTTCTGGGAAAGTTTGGCCAATGGAAGGCACTGGCAGAAGAGCGGTTGGGAGGAGGGGTACTTTCCCCTCTGCTGTGGCAATATCTCTAGCATTAATGCATCTTCTCTTTGGTTTGAATTCCCACTAGTCAGACCACCCTCCATGGTCCCAGCTCCCACTGATCCTAAACTCTAATAACGCCACTTCCTCCCTTTGTCTCTGTAGCAACTTCTGATGTTGCTCTTCTCTGGGTTATCTTGCCTTTCCTATTTTGCCCTAACAGCTTTTCCAACATCTTTGCCATCTACTCCCATATTAAATTCTCTCTATTGTGTTACACAGCATGGGGTCTGCTTTCCTTCCTGGACCCTGGCTGATGACACAGGAGTGAACATTATGTAGATAGTATTAAAAGCCATGGGTCTAGATGAGATTATTTGCAGAGGTAAGTAAATAGAGGAGAATGACTTTGGGTCTGTCTTCTAGCAAAGTCTATCTTTTCAGATTAACCACTACCAGACTCTTTAGCACCGGTTTGCCATTTTGGCAGATGCTTAGCAGAGAAAACAATCTTTAGTCGCAAGGGGGGTGCATCCCCAGAGTGCACCATAGAGTGCATGTTTTTAAGCAAATTAATAAGTATGTTGAAGTGTTCGCTTCTACTTGTTCGTTAATGAGATAAAATATGAACTATTTTAAAAATAGAGTGGACAGAGGAGTAAGAAGTATTTGAATATTCAGGAAATAGTGCTCTGTGTTTACATTGGGATATATCAGCAAACACAGCAGCAAATAATTCTCCCACTTGTAGCTTTGTCCGGGAATCACTGAAAGCAGAATTTTTGCCTCCTTAATTACAATCTACTTAGCTAAATACCAGAGTAAGCATGCAAAACCAATTATAGGGAAAAGCAGTAAAGATGGTAAAAATGTAGATGACGGCTCAATGTCAGTACACCCAACACTTGGGGGTCATGAAAAGTTTCCTTTTCTGATAACCAAGCATTTTATCCCTTCATATTTTTTGAGAACCCATTAGTCTTTTTTTCACTTAGCTTATTTTTTCAGGTGTAAAATACAGATGATAATATCTGCCACATTGGCTTGTGGAAATTCAAGGAGGCGATGCACTGAGCATGATATCTGCCATCTGGTAGACCTTCAATACAAGGTAGTTTATTCATTACTCTCCCAAATGCTTCCTGGGCACTCCCTATCTGCCAGGCACAGTTCTAGACCCTGAGAAGAGAAAGACAATAAACAACTATGTAATATATCAGCAAGAAGGTGACATTAGAGCAGAGTTGAAGGTGGAGGTGTTGAGGCGTGGTGGGTGAGGGAGGGGAGCATTCCAAACAGAGCAGGAGGTGGTCAGTGAAGTATCCACAGGCCAGTATACGTACAGCCTTGTAGCCTCTGTAATGACTTTGCAGAGCTGTTTGCAGGGTTTTCAGCCAAGGAGTGACATGATCTGACCTATGCTTAAAATTGGTTCTAAAGCCTCAGCAGGCATTGGAATCAGTAGGAGTACTTGTTAAAACAGATTTCTGAGCACCACCCCTGGAGTTTCTAATTCAGTAGGTGGGAAGGACCTGAGAATTTTCATTTCCAACATGTTTCTCGGTGCAGCTGCTGCTGCTGCAAGTCCAGGGACCCCTCTCAGAGAACAACTTCTTCAAAGGGTTTGCTTTGATTACTGTGTTGAGAGTAAACTGATTAGGAGTGGTGAATGTAGGCAAAAACAAAGCAGGGAGACCAGTAAAACTATTGCAGCATTCAAGGAGAGAGGCAATCATGGTAGATGGTAGTGATAGGATTCCGGAGAGCCAGGGTAGCCTCAAGGTCTAGAAACTCAGACGAATATGTAATAAATGGTTTATGTCATTACATTAGAATACCTGATAACATGATCCATGTTTCCAGACTTTATGCCCACTCAATTTTTTGAAGGTATAGCCAAAAGGATTTGCTAACTCTCTTCTTCCAGATGGTCACAAGCTCCAGAATCCTCCCCACTTCTCAGGAACCACTGTCATTATCCAGTTTTCCAGTCAACGTCACTCCTTTCTCTACACTCCCACAACTTTCAACACATACCACATTCTGGCCTTTTGTTATACAGAGGTACTTCAAAAAGTTCATGGAAAGATTCATACTATCTTTCAATTCTATTTTTCCATGAACTTTTTGAAGTATCCTCATATTTACCTACTTTTGCCTTCAGTTCCAAGTGTATTGAGGACCTGGATCAGGTTTGATTCATTTTGCCACCCCTTCGCTCAGTACCTAGCAAAGTTCCTAGCATGGCATAGTTCATCAGATCTCTGTTTCTAGCCTCTTTCTCAATTCCTCTACGTACCTGGGACCTTCAGCCAAGCAAAATAAAACAATGTATATCATTCCGAAAGTCTGAAGAGAATTCAAGTAAGTAGGTGTCCACAGATATTTGCTAAAACTTTGGGCTTGAATTTCACCTACTTAAAACACCGGAAGTGTTCTGATGGATTGATGGGGTTTTTTTTCAGATACATATTAATATTTTGCAGATAAATATTTAGCATTTACATAGGGAGCTGATTAGTGTTTTCTTCCTTTGTTCTTTCCATATTTCCGTTACTGTGCCACATAATCACCATGCTGGATCCAGGCTGTCCCTGAGATCAAAAAGTACCCTTTTTATGACCCCCTCTCCCATTTATGTGAAGGAGACTGGGCTGTAAACATGGTATGAAAAAAATTCTTATATGCCATCTTGATTGCTAACATCTGTTCAAATTTCCATTCATAAATTTAAAATTCAGTCTTCCATAGCCATCTGTTTTCTCACAAAAATATCTGACAAGAAGAAATGCCCAAGGCAAATGTGCAGGTGGGAGAAGAGCTTCTGCCTGGCTGGGCCAACTTTTGTGAGTTTTTACTTTGCCCCCTCCCCCCTTTTTTTTTCTCCCTAGCTGGGTAGTCATGACTTTTCTTCCTAAAGGGTGGAATTTTAATTGCTGTGTCTCAGTTTCTTATAATCTTAAGAGATTTTTTTTCCTCCCCACTCCTCCCAGTTCTTTCTTTTTATCCCTCCCTCTCTCTGCCTCTGTCTCTTTCTCATACACATACAAGTGCCCATTTTATGAACAAGAGAGAGGAACTGAAATCTTTTGCTGACTTGTTTAAAGTTGCCCAGAAATCTCAGCAGACACTGGGGAACTAGAACCCTCTGCTTGCCTAGATCATAGGCAGTTTTCTAGCTTGCTGGGCCACTGGGCCTCTCATTGGGATTTCTCCACAGATTACTTTGGCATGGTTAATGGATATGATTTGGCAGCTGCAGGACCCAGATGCCAAGCTAGGCAATGGCCTTTTTTTATTTTGCTCTTGGCAGTGTCATCTATGTCTAAGGGACTGGGCTTCTAACGCAGCTTGGCTTTGTTCCAATGGTGCTATTGCAGCAACTGTGAAATGCCCTCAAAAGCTGACATGACATTCTGGGGCCTGCTGGGCTATAGTACTCTTTTAAATGCAACCTGGCTTGGGACTCACTTTAAACTTCAAATAATTTTTTTGAGTTTATGTTGAGAAACAAGTCCTCAACAAACCACATGCAAAGTCTATTTTCCATCCTAACGTCCCCTCTGAAAACGTCAGCAGTATGTGCAAGGATCCACCCAACCCGAATCTTAGTTTAACAGTCCTGTACGTAAGCTGGTGGTTTGTGGGATCATTTTGCTAGGTTGTGTGTGCTCATTTTCATTCTACTTTGACACTGCTTTTATATATAACTTATGACTGATGTTCTGGGACCTGGAAAGAATCATTTAACCATGCTGAGCCCAATTCCTTGAAATGCCAGTGGAACAGAAGATGTCAATACCTGATCTCCCTTATGCTTGCTAGCAAGTCTATCACTGGGGTGATGTCTACAATGTGTGAGGAAGGGCTTGGCAAGCCTCACTGACATAGGAACACTTGACTTATAAATCACCCAGTTCTTCAGAACAGCTACTATCACCCCATCAGAGCATCGATTTCATCAGGCCCGTCCACACTGTCACTGAAGCCTCACACAATTTCTGCCTCCCCTGTCTGCTCTCTGAATCCCTGCCCTGTCCCCTGCCCTACTCCCTGGACTCCTTATGGCTCAAGATTGAGAAGTGCTCAGAGACAAGGTAACAAGCCTTACCTTATACCTTAGTGTCAGTGTCTAAAAGGGTCTGGAGCAAAGATGGCAAATACCCGCTTTTCGGGTCTCTTGTCTACTACATTCACGGCAGACATCATTAATTGATCCTCGTGTGCTCTCCTGCCAAGGCCAACCTCAGAATTCTTCTCCAGAGAGGGCTCCATGCAGCTAAAGTAATTGAATGGAATTGGGTTGGGAGATGAAACCTATCTACCGTCCTCTGCCTGAAGGGACACTGGTCTTGAGGCCATAGTCGTTCCAAACGAGCCGTTTTGTGAATTAAATTGGTTGGTCTATTTAAATAGATTGGCCTAAGGAACCAACCTAGTTTTCAGTACTTCAATACTGCTTTTGGGGGAAATAAATTTGGATCTTGAAACATTATCTTACAAGGGAGTGTTTGGAAGAAATTGGTACATAAATTGGCATTCACCTGTACTTGGCTATATGACTTTAAGAGTAGCAGCATGGGTTGAAATCCTAATCCTTACCCTTTCCTTTTACTGGCTTGTGACTTTAGGCAAGTTAACTAACCTCTCCATGGCTCACTTTATTCATCTATAAAATGGGGAGAGTAACAAGATTACCCTCCTCATAATGTTATTATGATGATTAAAAATTTATTATTTGTAAAGCACTTACAACAGTGCCTGTATATAGAAGGTACAATATAAGAATTCATGGATTAAAATAAATACCAAGTCCTAATCTAAACTGGGAGGCTGTATCTGTTTCTTTCATTCTCTTCATGAAACAAAAAATAAATCATGACACATTTTTTATTTGTGTAAATGATGTGCTATCAGCATCTGTGAATCACTTATACAACACTTTACATATATATTAACACATTTAATCCTCCTGATAACCTTTTTTTTTTTTTGTCTTTTTCCGTGTCCGGCAACGGATCGCAGCCCTCAGTGTCGCCCCCGCACCGGACCGGGACCGGCAACGGGATCGCAACCCTTGGTGTTGCTCCCGTGCCTCGCTCAGCCAGTGAGCGGGAACCGGTCTGTATGTGGGATCCGAACCCTCGGGCGGGAGCGCCGCCGCGCTTCCCAAGCGGCGCACTATCCAGTGCGCCACCGGGCCGGCCCCCTCCTGATAACCTTTTTTTTTTTTTTGTCTTTTTCCGTGTCCGGCAACG
>NW_007726134.1:63818-64476 GCF_000696425.1 Galeopterus variegatus | reverse complement strand
TGCCCCCGCACCGGACCAGGGACCGGCAACGGGATCGCAACCCTTGGTGTCGCGCCCGCACCGCGCTCAGCCAGTGAGCGGGAACCGGTCTCCACATGGGATCCTAACCCTCAGCGGGAGCGCCGCCGCGCACCCAAGCGGGGCACTCTCCAGTGCGCCACCGGGCCGGCCCCCTCCTGATAACCTTTTGAGGTGGGGTATTAGCCCCCATTTTATGGATGAGATAACTGAGGCATTTCTACATGGTATTAAAATGTACTGATACAGTCATACAAACCTGGTAGGCACCTCTCAGACACATGTAGCAGAGTCAGTTACCCTATGCGAGAGGCAAGGAGATGCTTCAGGGACTTTGCCCAAATGCCTTTGGTACCATTAACACATCCCAGTTGATAAAATGTGAGTTATTGCAGGTTGTGAATACTGACCCTATTGACTCTTTTTCTCTAATTCTGTTATTTAAATTTTACCTTAAGGGGCCGGCCCGGTGGCGCACTGGATAGTGCGCCGCTTGGGAAGCGTGGTGGCGCTCCCGCCCGAGGGTTCGGATCCCACATACGGACCAGTTCCTGCTCACTGGCTGAGCGAGGCACGGGAGCAACACCAAGGGTTGCGATCCCATTGCCGGTCCCCGGTCCGGTACGGGGGCAACACTGAG
>NW_007726134.1:53444-63726 GCF_000696425.1 Galeopterus variegatus | reverse complement strand
AAAAAATAAAAAAATAAAAAAATAAATAAATTTTACCTTAAGGGGCCGGCCCGGTGGCGCACTGGATAGTGCGCCGCTTGGGAAGCGTGGTGGCGCTCCCGCCCGAGGGTTCGGATCCCACATACGGACCGGTTCCCGCTCACTGGCTGAGCGAGGCACGGGAGCAACACCAAGGGTTGCGATCCCATTGCCGGTCCCCGGTCCGGTACGGGGGCAACACTGAGGGTTGCGATCCATTACCGGACACGGAAAAAGACAAAAAATAAATAAATAAATAAAAATAAAATGTTTAAAAAAAATAAAAATAAAAAAATAAAAAAATAAATAAATTTTACCTTAAAAATGTTTTTTTACTAATATAGAAACAGGGCATGTACATTGTTATATATTAGAAAATAAACACAAGCAAAAATAAAAGAATAAAAAAGTATTCCCCCACTTAGTGAGTAGGAGTGCTAAGTTCAGTATTTATCCTTCTGGAATGTTATTTGTATTTCTCTTTTCTTTCACAAAATGAGATCACATGATTCCTACTACTGTTCTATTACCTGCTTGTTTTTCAGACAATGAGCTCCACTTTTCCATTTCAACATATATATATATATATCTCATCTAATAATAAACCATATATGTATATATATATATTATATATATATATTTTCCCAGTTGTCTTGAAAATGTGCTTTATCACTGGTTTATCTAATAATATGCCATATATACATATGTATATTTCCCAAATTGTCTCCAAAATGTGCCTTATCACTGGTTTATGCAAACTTGAATCCCATCCAAGCCCATATTTATATCTACTTGCTAAGTCCCACAAGTCTCTTTTAATCTATCCCTTTTTTTCATGACACAGATTTGTTGAAGAGACTGGGCCAGTTGTCCTGCATCCTTTACCTTTTTTTTTTTTTTTTTTATTTGAAAACAATCCTAAAGTTATAGAAAGGTTGCAGTACAAATAACTGTTTTTCTTTCAGAAGCATGTGAGTGAGAGAGTTGCTGACGTGATGCCCCATCACTCCCAGATATTTAGGTGTGCATTTCCTACAAAACAGACATTCTCCTACATAACGACAACATGAACATCAAATGAGAAAATTAACACTTACAAATCACTACTATCTTATCCTCCCCTTCTAGTTTCTCCAGTTGCCCCAATGATGTCCTTTACAGGAAGGGTCCAGGCTAGAATAATGCGTTGAATTTTGTTGTCATGTTTCTTCAGCGTCCTTCAATTTGGAACATTTTTCTATCTTTCCATGACTTTCATGACCTTGACACGTGTGAAGATTAAAGGCTAGTTATTTTATAGAATGCCCATTAATTTAGATTTACTGATGTGTCTTTATGATTAGATGCAAGCTGTGCATTTTTGGCAGAAATATCATAGAACCAATGCTATGTTCTCATTGCATCACATTGGATGGAACGGGATTTAGATTTGTCCGTTGCTGATGGTGTTGACTTGATCATCGTTTAAGGTGGTATTTTCCAGGAATATTGTCCTTTACAGTTAGTAAGTATCTTGTAGGGACTTTGAGACTGTTTCAGTAACCTGTTTCTTATCATACTTTCAATTTGTTATCTACATCAGTATGGACCCACAAATTCCTATTTTATTTAAGGGGTCATAATCCATTACTATCATTATTTATTTTCATGCTTATATTGTTCCATATTTGGCCAGCAGGAGTTCCTTCAAGCTGGCTCTGTGTCCTTTAGATTTAACATGTCTCTAAATTCTTTGAGCACTTTCTTACTTTCTGGTACATAAAGAGATTTCAGGCTTATTTTGTACTTTCCCTAGCCCAGCTCTGGAATCAGCCATTTATTCACGGGTCCTTGATGTCTTTTAATGGAAAATGGTGTTTCAAAATAAAAATCTAGGCATTCATTATGCTCATTGCTATTGGGATGACACTGCTTCTAGACCCTCTCAGTGAATGGAGCTAGAGAATGTGTGTATGTCTCTGTGTGTATGCTTTTACATTTATTTTTATCTATCATCTACTTATCACATATCTGTATCTTGAAAACTATGCATTACATTATTGTCTCCAAGTCTAATCCAACACCACAGGGCTCGTTCTAGTTTTACCCTTTCCATATTTGCAACTCCCTCTCCACTAATGAGACACCTAGCTCTCATTGTACTTAATATATTTACTTATTTAATTAATCCTCCAATATGTAACCAATGTCCTATCTGCCCTCCTTATATCACTTGGGCTCCAACACCCCACTGGGCCAACCTATCATGTGGATGCCCTATTCACTCACTTGAGCCGCCATCTCACACCAGGCAGCCTGTCTGCATGGACATCCTCTTCACCTGGTTCAGGCTCCAACAATCCATGCCAGCCCCTGCCCCACTCCGATGTGGATGCTTTCCTTGCCCCTCCTGACCTCTGACACCATACTGAGCCACCCTGCCATGTGGATGTCTCTCTCACTCTGCTCGGGCTTCAATGACCCACACTGGGCTGCACCCTTGTGGGGAAGGGACACCCTCCTTACCTGCTCTGGCTTTGGCCATCTTTTCACATGGAGACTCACCTTACCCCACTCAGCCTTCAATACTTCATCCAAGGCAGCCCATCTACATAAATGCCCTGCTCTCCTTTTTTGGGCCTGACCACCCTCTGCTGTGGACACCCTCTTTGTTCCACTCCAGTGCTAGCACCCTGCTTTAGACAACCATGGCTTACCACCACCCCTTCAATACACACACATACACTCTTTCTCTCCCTCTCTCTCCTTGCTTGCTCAGCTCTACCTACTGACTTTTGCACAAATTGTTCAGGAAGGAGAGAGGATAGGAAAGATGAGGAGGAAGTAGGGCCATCATTGACTCTTGAGGAAGAGATTACTGGCACTTTACCACTAGCCCCCTCTCCCACCAGTGACTGAGACCTCCAGATCCATTCCTTAGTTACTGGCTGAATGAAAAACTACGTAGTGACAATTCCAGAAATACCATGGGTTTGTTATCTGTTTTTGTATTGTTTTGTTTTGTTTTGTTTCGTTTTTTTAGAGAGAGGGGGAGTAAGGAAGAGATTCCTATTATTCTTTCCCAAAGGATTTGGTGGGAAGAGATGCCAGTTTGAAAATTAGTGAGGGTCAGTAATAGTTTGCTAGGGATGACATAACAATGTACCACAGACTGGGTGGCTTAAAAACAGAAATTTATTTTCTTACAGTTTTGGAGGCTAGAAGTCTGAGATCAAGGCGTCAGCAAGTTCGTGTTCTCCTCAGGCCTCTTTCCTTGGATTGTAGATGGCCATCTTCTCCGTGTGTCTTCATATGGTCTTCCCTGTGCGTATGTCTGTGTCCTAATCTCCTTTTCCAATAATGATACCAGTCATATTGGATTAGGGCTGCCTTGTATCGAGTGTCCCCCTCAAACTTGATCCCCACTGTGACGGTGTTAAGATGGTAAGAAATCTCTTATGGTATTTGAAAGGTGGGGCCCTGAAGAGGTGATTAGATTCCAGGACCATGCCATGGTGAATGGATTCATAATGGTATTCAGAAGCAAGTTTCTGAGGGCTTTAAAAGCATAGCACATGAGGAGGTTAGGATCTCTCTGCTCTACCATTTTCTGCCATGTGAGATGCCTACAGAAAGCCCTTACCAGAGGTGTTCCTTGGACTTTGGACTTCCCACCCTCTGAAACTGTAAGCAATAAATTTCATTTTCTTATAAATTACCCAGTTCCAAGTATTTTGTTATAAGCAACAGAAATGGACTAATACAAAGGCCCAAACCAATGATTTCATTTTAACTTAATTATCTCTTTAAAGACTATCTCCAAGTACAGCCATATTCTGGAGTGCTGGGAGAGTATGACTTTAATATATCAATTTGGGGTGGTGGTGGCACAATTCATCCCATAACAGGGACATACTCCCAGAGGGCAAAAAGTCTCACATTCTTCTTTGTATGACAAGAATGTCTTATGCAATGAAGACGTTTAAGACTTCCTTACTTGAATGACTAACCTCCTTATAAAATCTTACTCTTTCTTATCCTTTCATAGCAAAAATTCCTATTACCAAACCTGGGAAAAATACTGAATGGCTTGGTGGACTATAGAGGAGGTTTCCTGAATCACATAAATTAAAGCCAAGGGAAATGACATAAAAAGAAAATGAACTTCTATTAATGGGACCTGGAAGGTTTGCTACAAGACCCACTTGAGACAAAATGACTCAATGGTTCTTGCTTATAGACAGATATCTGACTCAGGGATCCTGGACTGGGTTCAGAGGTCAGAGATGCCACCCAATGGGAAAAAAAAAGGTGCAGCCCAAGGTTTTTGAAGGGACTACATTTAGGGCGAGACTGAAATAGAAGGCTAAGCTCAATGTACCATGAAGTGTCAATCGAAAGAGATCCAGGTACCAGGCTACAGGACAGAAGTAGAGATAAGGAACTGGAGCAAGATGGCTTTGGGTGAAAAGTACAAAGTGAAACCTAGAGCAATTTTCTAAACCACTGGGACATAACCGTAAGAGTTGTTTACAGGGCATCAGCAGCTTTAGCCATGGGTGATGAGGGAGTTGTTAGGGAGACCAAACCAATTTAGGCACTCTATAAATCAAGAGTCTTTTGGAAGCAAATGACAGAAATGCTAACTCAAATGAGCCTAAATAAAAAAGGGAATGTATTGTTACACATAGCTGAAAAGGAGCAAGTCTGGTTTCAGGCACAGCTGGGTCTTGGGGTTCAGATGGTATCAGCACTTCCTATCTGCCATCTGCTCAACTCTGCCTCCCTGTTTGGTGTGGCTACATTTTTTCACTATATATGACTTTTCTGGGGTGGGAAAGATGTTTGCAAGTAGAACAGCTTCCGTTTTCCTTTACCTGTCCAGAAGAACCCACCCTCTCTCTTCCAGTATTCATATTAAATTTTAAGGTAGACTCTGGCCCAATTTGGGTCACGTACCCATTTGTAAACCAATGACATGGTCAGAAAGATGGTATACTCTGAATGGTCACTTTGGGTCTAGTTGGGGGTGGGGTGGGCACATCTTTATCAGAATCATGTAAAAAGGAGAAAAGAAGATCCCTAAAGGGCAGCAAAGCACTGTTACCAGAAAAAGAATAAATTCACAGTGAGGAAACCAAACATCCATTACAGACACCTAAACCCAAAACAGGGAGAACACATTTTCCATGCCCAGGACATCTGTCCTGGATTATTCTGTGTGCCAGCTCATCCCTAAAATGCAGGAGAGCGCCCTTAAAAGAGGCCTGAGTATGCCACAAGACATCCTGGGGTTTCTTGCTATGGCATTTGCCTCCTTCTAAGTCAGGCCTTGTCTCTACCTGCTAAACCAATATCCACTCTGCTCCACTTTTCCTTGTCATTTTAGTGTCCCCTAAGAGACCAGTGAGCAGTTAGCTTGACTGCAGCACATGTAGTAGGCAAAGTGCATCCAGGCTCAGCCAAGCAAAGAAATGAATCTTCAGGTCTTGGGGAGACTTCTGCTACGGAAACCTATCGACTGTTTCTGCCTTTGGTAAAAAGTGTTATGATGTACTCATGATTAAGGGGGGAAATGTTAGCTTGTCGCTCATAGCATTTCCTTCCTTCTTCCCTTCACCCCTTCATCTCTTTGTTTCATCGCATCCATCCATTTCTTTCATCTGTCTGTCTATCTATCTATCTATCTATCTATCTATCTATCTATCTATCTATCTATACCTTCTACATTCTATCATCTATGACACTTTTATAGCACTCACTATGTGCCAAGCACCATTCTAAGGGTTTCTTCTTCTTCCTTTTTTTAAAAAAATATTAACTCCTTTATTCTACATAATATTCATATCCCAACAGTCCCCTTTGTGTCCCAGTTGAGGAGAGGGGTTTTCTTCTGCAGGTTTATGAAAGTCCACAAATTCATCCTGAAGATATGAAGAGTCAAAGTCATCAATAATGAAAACTTACAAAGAGAAATTTAGCTCAGAAAAAAAATCAGGATTTCCCTGAAAGAAGAAGAGGAAGAAGGAGAAGGGGAAGGAAGGGGAAGGGGATGGAAGGCGAAGGGGAAGAGAAAAATTTCTGTAAGTACTCACTGAAGTGTTTGGTCCCTGCGTCTTTCAAAAATTGTAATTCAAGTCATTCTTCTGGATTACTTTAGTGAGATAAATAAATTGAATTTAATTAAGGTTATTAAGGATCGTCTATGTGATAAATACTGTACTAAAAAAATATACTGAACTTATTTGTGCTTAGTGAAGGAGACACAGTCCCAGCTCTTTTGAAGTTTATTGTCTAGTGAGTAATAGTCAGATATGACAGATTGATAACTATCTTCCTGTTTATTCCATCCTTCTTCCTATTAGTAATATGGCTGCCAAGCTAGAAACTAGTTTTCCCAGTATCCTTTGTGACTAGGTTTGGCTATGAAATTACATTTTGGCCAACTGGGTGAAGCAGAAGTAATGCATGCAACTCCCAGGTCACATTGTTTAAAGAATCTCCCTGCTCCCACCACTCCTGTCCCCCATCTCATAGACTGGAATGTGGGGCTTTGGTCCTGGGGTCCATCTTCAACCATGGGGTAAGAGCTGCACTCTAGCAGGCTTTCTCAACTAGAGTTCCTGTAAGAGAACTAAGCCCTAAAGAAAATGACTGAGGTAACAAACTCTTATCTCCATTATTCTTTTTTTTTTTTGTCTTTTGTCTTTTGTCTTTTTCCGTGTCCGGCAACGGATCGCAACCCTCAGTGTCGCCCCCGTACCGGACCAGGGACCGGCAACGGGATCACAACCCTCGGTGCTGCTCCCGTGCCTCGCTCAGCCAGTGAGCGGGAACTGGTCTGTATGTGGGATCCGAACCCTCGGGCGGAAGCGCCGCCGCGCTTCCCAAGCGGCGCACTATCCAGTGCGCCACCGGGCCGGCCCTTATCTCCATTATTCTAAGGATGGTACAAAGCTGTACTATTATAGATGCAGAGTAGAAAAGTTCATTTATTGCCACAATAGATGCCTTAAATCATTAAAGCTTAATTCTCTCAAGAAAACTCTATTGGGAAGGGCGGCAAGTAGAAAGAACCTGGAAACCTGCAGCAATATGGGACTCAAAAGGCTTGAGATTCAAAGAGCTATGTGATGCTGGGCAAGTTGGTTTCAATATGAGAAGATAAGTAAGAGCACTTTGGGTATTGTCTTTGGCACAATCCTTCAGCTAAGGGAGACCATCTGGACAGAGCAGCAGCTGCAGACAAAGGGAGAATAAACTCTAAAGCAACGCCAGGGGGTGCCTTTCCCATTTGCCTCCTGCCCAGCTTTGCCCCTGACCCTTCTGGGATAAATACCCCTCTTATCCATGAACCAAAAATCCAAACTGCCAAGGAATGAAACTTATGTGGAAAAGAACTATCAGACCAAACACAAATTGGCAAATGGCTGGCCTTTCTTCTGGAAGACAAGACATACCTTTCCCCAAAGACGCATAACTATAGTTGCAAGCAGAGGGGGTGTTTATAGACATCTTGGGGGAATGCTGTATTCTGGGTCCTATTGGATTTTGATTCTCTCCAATATGATGACTTTGCAGCACCACAATTCAACCAATGGTCTTCCTCCTATAGTTCTTACTAGTGCAGTCATATTCTACCGAGATGTAACTAGCAGTTGGAAGCATCCTAATTAGCATTTGTACCCAAAACCTCAATACTGCATGCAATTTTATAATCGCTTATAAGGTGTGAAGATATCAATATAGATTTTATAGATGATAAAACTGATGTCTGGAAAATTTTAAATCACTGTGGAAGGGGACAGAGCTATTAAGTGGTTGTCTGTCGGGCTCCATAGCTGATACTCTATTACACCATGTAGTTTCTAAATACTGAGTAAAAATGGCCTCTATAATAGATTGAGTTGTTAGCCTGAATTTTTCACTGCTCCCTATATCCACACTCTTTACAAGTGAGTTTACAGTTTCTCCCACTAAGGACATAATGTACTTCCCTGCCTCTTGACTCAGCTACATGACTTACTTTGGCCAGCAGGATATGGGTGGAAGTCACCATGTGCCTGTTCTGAACCTAGGCTTCACGGGCATCACAATTTCTGCCTGCCTTCTGGGGCTTCTGCCATTGCCATGAGAAGAAAAGGCTCTGGATAGTCACTCGCCCAAGGAGCACGAGAAGAGTGCCTCTTAAGTACCTGCTTCCCCTTTAGCCTGGGCCCATAATGAACAAACACAAAGCAGACCTGAGCCCAATCTACAGCAAGGAACCAAGCCCAGACAGACCTGTAGATTGAAGCAGAGGAGCCCAGCCAAGTCCAGCCCAGATCAGTACTGGCCAGCGTGTAGACATGTAAGCAAGAATAAATAAATAATGTTTTAAGACACTGAGTTTTGGGGTGGTTTGTTATACACCAATAGTTGGTTGAAACAATCTTTTTGAACACTTTTTAGCCACTGTGAAAATATCATTGCATTGTCTTGGAATTGGGATGGGAGATATCACTATTCTGCTTATAATTATTGAATGGTTTCCTGTATGTCTCCTCTATGATAAAGTCCTCACTCTGGTCTCTAGACTGTCTTGGATCTGACCCTTGCCAAACTGTCCACTTCATCTCCTACTCTACATATTCATTACTATGGATCCCCACACAGATCATGTTGTTTTATTCCATGTCTTTGTGTACTCAGTTTCCTCTTCCTAGAATACCTAGTCACCTTCTCTAATTAACTCTCATTCTTTAAGATGAAGCTGAAATATCACCTCCTTCAGGAAGCTTTCTCTGCCCTCCAGTGTGATTTAGATGCTCTTTAGATGTGCTTACCTTTAGTCTAACTCTTATTATGCCATGTGAAAACCAAATACTTGAAACTCTGGATTTATTTTGAAGCAGAGCCAGCATTATTTGCTGATCCCTTAAATGTGAGCATGAGAGAAAGAGAGGAGTCAAAATGTTACCAAAGTTTTTGGTTTGGGCAGCTAAAAGGACAAAAAAGCCTGCAGGTAATGCAGATTTGGACCTAAATGGGGAAGTTAAATTAGCAGTTGGATATACAAGAAGAGAACAAAGATGGAAAAGAAAATATTAAATCATTCAAAATACATTATGAATATTCTATGAATACTTTTCAAGCCCTAGAAATCTGATAGATTTTTATTTTTCTCGTTTTAAAAAGCTAATTATAGGGCTAGCCAGTTAGTTCAGTTGGTTAGAGCATGGCGCTGATAATACTAAGGGTCGAGGGTTCAGTCCCTGTACCGGCCAGCCACAAAAGAAGAAAAAGAAAAAGATAATTACTAATTAAATTAAATACTAATTGTAATACTAGTAATTAAATACTAATTACGGTAGTCCCAAACTAGATATTTCCCAAATGCCCACCAACAGTAGAATGGATAGATTGTGGTGTATGTGCAGAATGCACTACTAAATAGCAGAGAGAAAAAATAAACCACAGCTGTGTGCAATAATATGAGTGAATCCCTCAAACATTTAAAAAATTCTTAAATTTTTAATTGTGGTAAGAACATGTAACAAAATTTACCATCTTAACCATTTTTGAGTGTACAGTTCAGCAGTATTAAGTATATTCACATTGTTGTGCAATGGAACTCCAGATCTTTTTCATCTTACAAAACTGAAACTCTATACCCATTAAACAACAACTTTCCATTTCCCTTTCCCCCAGCCCCAGGCAACCGCCATTCTACTTTCTGTTTCTATGAATTTGACTACTTTACATACCACATGTAAGTGGAATCATACTGTATTTGTCTTTTTGTGATTGGCTTACTCCTCTTTGCAAAATGTCTTCAGGCTTTATCCATATTGTAGCATGTGACAGGATTTCCTTTTTTTTCCCAAGGCTGAATAATATTTCATTGAATGTAAATACCACTTTCTTTTTCATTCATTCATGGATGGACATTTAGGTTGCTTACTCCTCTTGGCTATTGTGAACAATGCTACTATGAACATGGGTGTGCAAATATGTCTTTGAGATCTTACTTTCAATTCTTCTGGGTATATACCCAGAAGTGAGATTGCTAGATCATATTGTAATTACATTTTAAATATTTTGAGGAACCACCATACTATTTTCTATAGTGGCCATACCATTTTATATTGCCACCAGTAGTGCACAGAAGTACCAATTTCTCGGGCCGGCCCGGTGGCGCAATGGATAGTGCGCTGCTTGGGAAGCGCGGCGGCGCTCCCGCCCGAGGGTTCGGATCCCACATACAGACCAGTTCCCGCTCACTGGCTGAGCGAGGCGCGGGAGC
>NW_007726134.1:44616-53084 GCF_000696425.1 Galeopterus variegatus | reverse complement strand
CGAGGTGCGGGAGCAACGCTGAGGGTTGCGATCCCGTTGCCGGTCCTGGTCCGGTACGGGGGCAACACTGAGGGTTGCGATCCGATGCCAGACATGGAAAAAGACAAAAAAAAAAAAAAAAAAAGAAGTACCAATTTCTCTTCATCCTTGCCAACACTTCTTATTTTCTGTTTTTTTTTTTTAAATGGTAGTCATCCTAATGGCTATGAAGGGGCATCATATTGTGGTTTTGACTTATGTTTCTCTAATGATTAGTGATATTGAGTATCTTTTCATATGCTGGTTGGCCATTTTCATATCATCTTTAGAGAAATGTCTGTTCGAGTCTTTTGCCCAATTTTTAAAACAGTATTGTTTTTTTGTTGTTGTTGAATTGTAGGAGTTTAAAAAAAATATCCTGGATATTAATCCCTTATCAGGTATATAATTTACAAATATGTCCTCTCATCTATAGGGAGAAATTTTCTCTCTGTTGATGGTGTACTCTAAGGCACAGAAGTTTTTAAGTTTGATATTGTCCCATTTGTCTATTTTTGCTTTTGTTACTGTGCTATTCTGACATGTATATTTTGGTTTTTGTCCACAGTTCCTGGCTTGTTCTAATCTTCCCCTGCCTTTCTGTCTTGGAGCTGGCCATAAAGAAATTCTGACCTACCTAATCTGATTGTAGGTCATAAGACCCCCATTCCAGAAGGGGTCCTGCCTCATACCCAGGAGGAAGGAATGCTGCATGCAGAAGCCAAAAAAAAAAAAAAAAAAAAAAAAAAAATTCTAAATAGACAGGTCTTGCTGGGTTTTTCCACCCAGTCTGTTAGTGTTAGGTCATACCCTTTTTTGTTCAATCACATTTCTACACTGTTTTCCATGTTTCAGTTATGCCTGTCCAACACAGTCTCCACAGAAGACCCAAGAGGACAGATACTAGGAGCTTCTGGATAGGTGACCTCATCAGTGTGCTGGGAGGGTGGCACACCCCAGCTCCGTGAGCATAGTACTACCTGTGCTCCAGACCCTTCCAGACCTCACCCTATGTATCTCTTAATTTAGCTGTTTCCTTGCATCTTTTAATATATCCTTTATAATAAACTTGTTAATGTAAGCAAATGTCCTCCCAAGTTATATGAGCCACTCTAGCAAACTAATTGAACCCAAGGAGAAGGCTGAGGGAACCTTGATTTATATAGCTGCTCGGGCAGAAGTTCCAGAGGCCTAGGCTTGCAACTGGCATCTGAAGTGGTGGGCAGTTTTGGGGAATGAGCCCTTAACTTGTGGGATCTGACACTGTCTCCAGGTTGATAGTGTGGGAATTGAACTGAATTAGAGGATACCCAACCAGTGTCTGCTGGAGAATTGCTAGCTTGCTGGTGGGGAAAAATTCCCACACATTTGGTCACAAAAGTCAGTCTTCTGTGTTGATGATTGTTCTGATGTGGAGTCAGAGGAAAAACATTTTGCCTTGTGTGTTTTTTTCTACTCAGTTGCCTGAGCTTTTAATGTCATATCCAAGAAATCATTGCCAAATTCAATGTCATGAAGCTTTGCCCTATGTTTTCTTCTAGGAGTTTTATAGTTTTAGGTCTTGTGTTTAGGCCTTTAATCCATTTTGAATCAATTTTTGCATACGGTATAAGGTAAGGGTCCAAATTCATTCTTTTGCATGTAGATATTCAGTTTCCCCAACACTGTTTGTTGAAGAGACTGTTCTTTCCCCGTTTAGTGGTCTTGGCTCCCTTGTCAAAAATCATTTTGACCATATACTTGAGGGCTTATTTCTGGGCTCTCTATTCTATTCTGTTGGTCGTTATCTCTCCAACGTATTTTTGGATGGAAGATTTGAGACAAAATAATATTGTGTGATTCCATTTATATAGAATTCAAAAATAATTAAATCCAACCGGTGGTGTTAGAAATCAGGGGACGGGGATATCTTGTGCGTGTAGGTAGTGACTGGAAGGTGGTATGAGAAGGGCTTTTAGGGGTACTCATAATGTTCTCTTCCTTGATCTGCATGCTAATTATATGGGCATGTTCACCTTATTAAAATTCATTGAGTTATACACAGATATTTAGCACTCGTACTTACTATCAGAATCTCCATACTACTTAGTACAATCTTAAGTAAAAACTGCTGCATAAAAATAGGGAAATGTCATCAAAACCTGTTGATCATGTAATTCTTACTTTTAATATTATGAAGCGCATGTGTGTGTGTGTGTATGTGTGTTTTCCCCATTAATTCGCACTTAGACAGGATAAGCTTCTCAGTATAAGTTCGGCCATTCACATTCAAGTGCACCTCTTTTTTCACATACCTGGGAGAGTAGTTAGGAGTGAACAAAGAAAGAGAAAAATCAATGCTTTATACTGCATTCTTTGAAGGATCAAGGTAACATTGACTTATGTTATCCGAGAGATAGAATTTTACTACCTTTCTCTAATTGCATATTCTGGTAATGTCATCTTTGACAAAGAAACACTTTTCTATAATGCTAAATTAATTGGGATAACTGGAAAAATAAGTACCTACCAGTTACTCCTGCTGGCCCATGTCAAAAGGAAAAAGAAGGTACAGACCTCTCTTCAGTGGTGTCTATACCAGAGCTTCTTAACCTGTGTGCCTTGGCACACTGAGTCCTGGGAATGAATTACAGGAGTGTGGAGGCACAAATTCTACTGGATCCTCAAGGTGGTCAAGCCAGGCTTGAGGAAACTGAAACACTGAGCTGATTACCTCCTACAGGACATGCTGCAACCTCACCCCTTTGTGCCTTACAGATATACAGATATTCTTTTCTCTGTGTGCAGGGGGGTCAAAAGGGTTGGAAAGTCAATAAAAAGAACTAATAATAATGAGATCCACTTAAAAATAGAGAATTACTCCGAAATCCTGTTAGGAACCCAGGTTCCTGGGATGTGTAGGAGGGGCCTCTAGGGAGGAAATGTATGATATAGTGATTTCCGGGGAAGGTTCTAGAGTGAAACTACTTGATTTTGAATGATAGATTTACCATTAACCCACTGTTTTTTAAAATACTTAGAAGCCAAAAGATATGGCTCTGTGCTTCAGTTTCCTCATCTGTGACTCATAGAAACCTACCTCATATGAGGGTCATGTGAGAATTAAATTAAATTGTTCAGTGCTTAGCACATAGTGAGTGGTCAAGAAATGTTGGCTATTATTAACATTTATTGAGGACCTGACATATACCAAGCTTGCTTGGAATTTTAATGGGGTTTATTTAATCTAATCCTTGGGTAGGTTTCATTATTTCCCATTTTATAGATAAGAAAATTAATGCTCAGAGAGGTTAAGTGATTTGCCCATGGTTACACAGCTAACAATGGCAGAGCCAGACTAACTTCTAAGTTGTGTACTGTAAACTTCTGGTCTTCAAATGTTTTGCTTAATATACTCCCTGGCACATTTTTGTTACATTTATTTCTATAATTTTTATTGTAAGACTAACAGTTGCAAGGAATAAAGTTTCCAACATCTTGTAAATATTGACATTTCAAAATAAAACTATGATATCTCTCTTCTAAACGTACCTAATGGAATTTAAATCCCACAGTGATTGGATATCTACCATAGTCCACTTAAAAATACCTGAAAAAACTTTTCGGAAATTTTACACTGTTCCTTTTCTTGCATGAACTTTTTTCAAACCCAATGCCCCTCAGTTTTTATGTTTCAGAATATTTTGTTGATTGCCCTATTATACTTCTCCACAATAAAAAAATACATATTAAAATTTAAAACATTTCCTCTGACCATAGGTCCTGAGTGTTGAAATTTTTCTTTGAATTGAATTATTATAATTACTAGTATTGTGTAATTTATTAAAACAATATAAATGTTATATATTTAATAAATAATTATTGAGCATAAAATGTAAGATATTGGAAATGAATCTTCATGAGGTAGATTGGGGCCACAGGCATTTTTGGAACTTTGATTAAAGGAATTACCAAAATGTCCCTTGGCTTGACTTCTGGAACATCTTTCTTCCTCTAGGTAATGCACCTCGGGGACGTGTGGGATTTGTGAGAGAATTTTTTCTTTTGGAAAGTGGAAGAAAGGCTATTATGAAAGGTTCCTTTCAGACAAGTCAACTTCTGGAAAGAGGCAATACAACCTTTGAGATTCTGGGTCTTCAAACTGGTGCCTTAAAACTCTCCCAGACTACCTGCCTCTTGGAAAGTCCTTGAGCACTAAGAGGGACACACTGTACTTTATGCCTGTTGTCCCCCTGTCACTTTCCAAGTATCTCAGTTTGGACGATAAGTTATTGGTCACCCCAGGAGTACCCCTGCTAGTTCTCCAGAGGAATAAATATTGATTTAAAGACCACTCTTGTAAAGCAAGGGGTTCCTGACTTATGTCTTATTTTTTTCTCATTAAAAATTTAAAATATTTATTGGATACCTACTACATGCCACACACTATATTAGGTACTCTGACATACATTATCTCATTTTATCATCAGAATTAACATGTGATGTATTTTTACTATAGCCCCCCCCCCACCTTCTTTGTTAACAGATAAGAAAACACAAAACATAGAGAGTTTAATTGACTAGTCATGGCTAGTAGGTGGCTGAACAAGAGCCCAAGCCCTGGTCTCTCTGTTTTTGAAGGCTATTCTTGAAATCAAGGTCTATAATTCCTGCGTCTCCAGGGCGAATACTGCCTCGTGTTGATTCTCTTCCCTGGGGCATGTGTTCCCACCCCATCAATCTAAGGTTGTAGCTCAGGCCTGCTCTCTGCCAGGCTGCCTTCTGCCTACCAGGCTCCCTTTCACACTAGTCTGCACTTCCCCTTTATCCCTGTCCTGGTTCTATTCACCAGTGTCTCTTCCCGGGGTGGCTGTAGAGTGCCCTATCCATTTGGCAAAGGCAGCCAGAGCAATTTCTCCAAAATGCTGACCTCATCATGCCACTTGCCTGCTCAAGCCAGTCCAGTGCTTCCTGAAAGGAAAAGTCCTAACTCATTTGTGAAGATCTAGAAGGTCCTTGTTTTCAAATGCACACTTTAGCCCTACTGAACTTTCTTCCTCTTCCTTCTCCAACTGCTTCCTCCTCTCTGCTTGCCTATTGTTGCCCTAAGTTTCCACCTCCCAGACTCTTCTTCTAGTCACACTTCACATCTCAGCTTAGACCTCTGGGAAGTTGCCCGGGCTTTGTGCGCCACTCTCCGCCCCACTAACTTTGGTGTCCTTCCAGTGGCGTGCTGGGGCCAGCTGTACAGACTCTCAAAGTCAACTGTACACACTTCCCAACTCCAGTGCAGCGTGACATCATGTTGGCATCTTGAAATAGGTCATGGTGGGTGTATTTATACCACAGACATCAGCAAATGGTACAAATGAGGGTTTTTCTAAAATTTTTTTTAACTGATTGGTAAACATTTACTAGCACACCACTGTGCCCTTCCTATACTTTCATAACACGCTGAACATCATTTATTTCTTCATTCATTCAGTGAATGTTTACTGACTGTCTACTCTGTACTAAATGCTGAGGATATAAATGTGGCAAATAAGATGGTTCCTGCCATCATGGAGCTTACAACTGAGAGGGGGAGACTGACCTTACTCAAATATTCACATAAATAAAATACAAAATGACAATTATGTTAAGAACCAAAAATCCTCTAAAAATGTGTAATAGGATATTTGACCTAGTCTAGGAAGGTTTTCCTGAGCTGAAATTATTCTGAAGAATAATTTTAGTTGAGGAAGGAGCAAAGCGAGGGAGCAGCATTCCAGCTGAGGGAACAATATGTGCTATGGTCTGAGGGAACATGACTCCCAGGTGTGAGAAAAGAAGACAAATGTGGCTAGAAGAAGGGAGCTAGGAAGCTTGGCATGAGATGCAGCTGGAGACTTAACTAGGAGCCAAGCCACACAGAGTTCTGTAGGCCCTACTAAGGAGTTCTACCCTGATCCTAAGAGCATTGTAAGGTTGTCGAAATGTTTTGCACATGGTATAGTAGAAAATCAGTGGTTAAGAAATAGACTCTGAACCCAGGTTGCCTTGGCTTGGAATTCTGGCTGTGCAACCTACTCTGAAACCTCTCTGTGCCTCAGTTTCCTATGGATTAAATGGGGATAAAAATAATACCTTCTGTATAGGGCTGTTTACAAGGTTATATAGCTCTTAGAACAGTATGTGGCACATTATAAATGCTATAGAAGTGTCTGTTCAATTAAATAAATAAAAATATCTTTGGTGTAATAACTTTGAATGTAGTGAGTGGCCTGTAGTCTAGCAGGCAACACAGACGTAAACACATAATTATAAATAACATGAAGTAAACACAAAAGATAGTGGCAACACAAAGATGAGAATGAACTCCGCTTCCAGTGGTTAGTGTGACTAGAGCGCAGGGCATAAAGAATGTTCCATTTGGGGAAAGCAGTGCTAACAGCTGCAGAGATAAACACATATCACCGTACTCAGAAGCTTAATGCCTAGTGAGGGATACAGAACATGAATGAAGACCAATGCCGACAAAATGTTACAGTAGAGGTAAAAGTAAGGAGTGATTAATTTGAACTGGAAAGCAAACAGGGAGGCTTCATGGAGAAGGTCCCAGCATAATGGTTAATTGCAAGGGCTCCAGAATCTGGCCAGCTCAGTTTAGAATGCTGACTTTGAACCTCACTAGAAGTGTTACTAGACTTCTCTAATCTTCAATCTCCTCATCTGTAAAGTGGGAGTAATAAAAATAATACCTAGCTTATAGGGCTGATATGAGTTCACAGTAAATGCATCTTAAGTCTTAGCATAAAACACTCAATAAATGTTAAGCTATTGTTATTATTACATTATGAGTTGAAACTTGAGTAAGAAGAACTTTGATTAGCACTAAAGGAATAACATGAAAAAGGCTCAGAAGTTGAAAAGCATTCAGCGTATTTAAAGAACAGCAAGTCAGTGCCACTTAAAGTATAGTCACAGTGCCAGTCTATGAATAATTTTTTTAATGGTCCATGACGAGGTAAGTATAGAAAATGAGAGTAAGCATTTAGAAATAAACAAAACAAAACAAACTGAAAGTAATTTTGCACTTGTTGCACACTTGTTGCATACTCGTAATAAAAACTGGGGCTTGTAATGTTTTATATCTTTTTTCACTTTTGCTAGCAGATTAATTGTATTTTACAAAAATAAGAGCTCATGACATATTGGAGATAATAAAAACTGTCCTTTACCCTGGATAGTTTGAGGAAAAAGTAATTCAAAGGGGATGGAGATGGCATCCTAGAGATGATCCTGGATATGGCCTGCCCATGTTGTGAGGACCCGTGAATGCCTCACAGAGTTTATTTGGTGAGCAACAGGGCTAGTAAAAGTTAACAGAGGGTTATGTGTACGTAGGTGAATGGACTTTGCATGTTTTGCAGTTTTTTCCCCATTGAGCACGTGCTTTCTCTCTTTTTTTAATTAAAAGATTTTTTTTGTTTGTTTTGTTTGTTAAGAGGAGAAACCAGAATTGCTCCATTTTCCAAAAAGATAACTGTTTGTATTTGATAAGAGTTTGGTTCAACAAAGAAACTTAAACTTATCAAAACATAAAACGTTGAAAATACGTGAGCACATACTTTGTGACCAGAAATGCGTGTGACTTGAGATAAGCTACAGCGGGTAATCAGATGAGTCTTCTTTCTTCTTGGGCACCCTCGTATAATTCATGCATAAAAGAAAGAGAAAAGACTCTTTCTGATCCCCAGTTTGGGTCCTCTCCTCTGCCTTCCGCCATCACCTGCTCTGGATGGGAAAATAACGGTTTCATAGCCGCGTTCCCGGGGAGGCGTTGGACAGCGCGCGGAGCACGCAGTTGCCACGGCTCTGCTTTGAGGACTGCTTGCCGCGAGCCGGGCTCAGAGGCAGACCAAACCCTTTCCCGTTTCCTTTCATGATCACAGCCCGTCCTTCCCTACCTGCACGGCCACTCGTTAAAGCACAGGACACCTCCGCCCAGCCCTTCTCCCTCTCACGGCCCTGCCGCCGGCTCCAGCTTCAGAAAAGCGGCGTGGCCCACAGCCCAGGCCCTGCGGACCGACGGGGGTCAGAAGGCGACGCCCGCGTCTCTGCCGCTCCTACATGAAGAAGCCAGGACAAGGGGCCGGGGACCCAGGTTGTCCCACTCAATTTTCTAACAGGAGCCAGAACCCGGAAGGTGAGAAGCCATCCGGCTGACCTGTGGCCCAGAGGTCGCCACAGTCCTGGCGAGACCCCTAGGCGTTCTGGAGGTGGCGCCCCGTGTCCAGGGCTCGCGGACCAGGCCTTCCCCGCCCCCCTCTCGGCCCGCGGCGCTGGGGGCAGGGCCGCGGCAGCGCCGCGGTCACGAGGCGGCGCAGAGGGCCCAGGCCTGGTTAGGGGTGTGGCCGCCGCCACTTTAAGACTGGGCCGCGAGCCTGGCCCCCGGCGCCGCTTCCGCTGCCGCAGCCGCCGGAACGGCC
>NW_007726134.1:7893-44444 GCF_000696425.1 Galeopterus variegatus | reverse complement strand
GCCAGACCAGGTGCGTGAGTGGCCGGCACGGCCCTGCCCGCGGCCCGCTGCGCCCAGGCCTGGCTCCTCCTGCGGGCGGGCGGGCGGGCTGAGGCCGGGCCGGCCCGAGGGGAGGGACTTCCAACATCGCTCATGCGTGGGAGCGACTGAAGGACGGGGCTGGGGAGCCACCGGGGGCCGGCCCGGGCCTGCCCCTCCGTGACACTGGAGTGACCTGGCCTAGAAACTGAGAAGGCTTGTCTGGGCGTGGGGATGGAGGAGGACGCTGCGGAGCTGCAGCGCGCGCGGCCTTCATCCGCCCTTCCCCAGGGCGGCCTCCCCTTGTCCCTCAGCTCCTGGCCCAGCCCCGAGTCCCCAAGGAGCTTCCCTCCTTCCCGCTCTGGAAGCATTCCTAGTTCCGCTGCCCCTCCAAGGTGTTTTATGGGGCTCTTTTGAGGTTCTTTCGCTTTTTACCTTGTACTTTCACTTTTGATATGTCTAGGCTCCAGTCCTAGACTCTAAGTTCCATGAGGGTCAAGCTGGTGTCTTGTCATGTACTCAGTACTACTCAATAAGTAACTGAATGAGTGAGTACTTGTGGAGTAGAACTGAATTAGTAAATGAGTAAGGGAAGGAGTACGTTTGAAATAGAGCTGAACCAACGAACACATGAGTGGATATAAATACATGTGGAGCAGAGGCACTGCAGACACAGGCTTACAACTCTTATTTTCTGATAGTTTTCCAAATAGTTGTGTAAATGTTGCAGTTTTGCTAATGGAGACATTCTGATTGTGATTTTTTAAAAGGAGTTCTATGCTGTCTTTAAAGAAAATAATCACTAGAACCTACCTCCCCCCTCCCATATTTCCACTTTAGGTGGATTTGGGTGTATGTGTTTGCTTAAAACAAAATATGCCTGGGCTTTTTTGCTTGTGTTTTGTTCTCTCCTACTTTTGCCTTTTAAAGAATCATTGTCACCACAGCATTATTTAATTTATTTCTGAAAGAGAAGGGTGAATCTAAAGGTAGAACCAGGCGTTTCTCTTGAATTCAGGGTTGTGAAGATTCTTGTCTGTTTTCCTGAGACAGGTACTGGCTGATTTGTGGGTGACTGAAGAAGAGTAAATGTGGCCCGGAGTGGAAAAGAGAGTGTGTGAACACGCAGGTTGAGACTGCTTTAATATAGGGACCATTGGTGTATTTCTAGGTTTCCAGACCCAGGTTTCAGGAAAGCTAGATGACCTTGGACTACTCCTTTGATCTCTTTAGTTTTCAGTTTATTTATTTATTTTTTTTGGTGGCTGGCTGGTACAGAGATTAAACCCTAGGCTTTGATGTTATCAGCACCACGCTCTAACCAACTGGCCAGCCCTAGGTTTTAATTTCTTAATCTCCAAGATGAGAGCGTTTAGCTGGGGCTCCTTCCTGAGTTAAACTTCTGGGATTCTCTTTCATCAGGATTAAAAGGTGAAGTTTCAGATGATTTCATGGAGTTCTGTTTACTTCACTTGATCTGCCTAGGATTCTGTACTCTCTTGTCCCTACTTCCTTCCCTGCAAATTATGACTTATTTCCCTTACTCTCCACATCTGCAACAAGAGGATTTAGGAGCTGGAGATGAGAGTTATAGACCCTGGGCTGATGCAGAGAAAAGCGGACAAGATTTTCTTTTACATTGTCACAGGTGTCTAGTTCTGGGTCTAAATGGTTTCCAGTACAACTCAGTCAGACAATGCCATATATTTCCAGTATATCTAGGGAATTATATCACTATTAATTTGCATGCATTTGAGATTAGTTACTGTAGATCACAACATTTTGGAACTGGAAGGGCCTTGGAGATGTTTTTATTTATTTCATTTATTAATTTTTTTTGTCATTTTCATGACCGGTAAGGGGATCGCAACCCTTGGCTTGGTGTTGCCTGCACCGTGCTCAGCCAGTGAGCACACTGGCCATTCCTATATAGGATCCGAACCCGCGGCGGGAGCGTCGCTGCACTCCCAGCGCCGCACTCTCCCGAGTGCGCCAGGGGGTCGGCCCGAGAGATGTTTTTAAAGATGCTTAAAAAGTCATTTTACATACATATTAAAATATGCCTCCCAACCTCCTTCTGTGTAAGAATGAGAACTCCTAGTGTAGACAAAATACAATGCCTACACCCTGTACTTCAGGGACAAGAGTGCAAGATGGGTTTCGGAAACTCATATCATTAATTGACAAGAGGAAAGAGAGGTCATAAAATAAGTGGAAAATTATTTTTATTTATTTATTTTTTTGGTCAGCCAAGTGTAGCCCCATGGAATGCAGAGACCAGGTGTGGCCTCATGGAAAACTGAGAGCTGATGCCAGTTTGATTTAGCTCAGAAGGCTGAAACTTTCTGCCCTGAAGGCTGGTGTGATGGAATAGACCTTCCCATTGCTCACAGTATGATGAAAAAAACATGGAAGCAGCAATTTCTATTACTTGCCTTGGAGCTAGACTTTTAAAATGTACTTTCTTTTCTCCCTACCCTCCCTAAACCACTTAGCTTTGAAAAACAACCTATTCACGTGTTTGCTGCAGTCAGATTAGTCCTTTTCCTTTATTCCTGGGCCTGTTTCTTTAAAGCAGCAAAGTAGTAGGACTGGTGTACTTTTAGGTCTCTGGAATCTTTTTAAAAATTATTTTATTCAGCAGATATTAATTTTAGTAACCATTTATCGAGTGTGTTCTATGGGCTAGATAAAGATGAATAAGATACCAAGCTTAAGTAAGAGAGTGACCCACCACAACTAATTGTACCACAGGGTGATGTGGAGGTAGTGGCTGCTCACTCTCTCGGGAAAGAGGTATGGTTGAAGCTTAGGAAGACTTCACAGAGCAGGTAAATTTTGAACTGTGTTTTGAAGCCTAAAGGCCAAGAGAAGGAAGAAGGGTATTCCAAACAGAGAGAACTACAAGGGCAAGGAAAAGGAGGTAAATGTGATCATGGCATTCACAACGAGAGTTAGGGAGTTCAGACTGGTTGTAACAGAGAGGTCTCACGAGGCTGGGGCCAGGCAATGAAGGTCCTTGAATGTCATGTTTTTTATCATACCATAGATAATATTTTTAGTGTTTTTAAGCTGAATTTTAAGCAGATATGATTGGAGTTTCTTTAGAAAATAGCTTTAGCAATGTTTTGGAGGAACTGGAGAGGGAAGAGCCAGGAGGTGAGAGGAAAATGAGGATAATGTCCAAATGATATAGGATAAGCATTGAAACGAATATAGACTTGAGAGATTTTTAGAAAGTAGAGAGGGCAGGATTTAATGAGTAGCTGGATATGGGAAATAAATTTGAAAAGAATTTTGAGACTTTGGTATTGCTTAACTGGGTGAATGGAGATGCCACTAATGAGAATAATAAATATAAGATGAGGAAGAGGTTTTGGGAGAAAGACAGGGAGTAGAGGTAACTGTGTAACGTCTGGGTGGAGATCCCAGGATATAGCCTTGACTGTAGCTGTGCTGTGATGTCACACAGTTGAGACCTCTGCCAAACATTATGACAGGTCCTCAATCTAAAGAGACACATCAGTTTAATAAGTCAGTTAAGAAGAAGAAAAAAGTGTTAGACTTGGCTAACGACCATTGGGTCATATTTCAGGTGAGTTCTTAGAACTCTGATCCTTATGTGTATTATTCCTTTTCTGTTGCTTGTAACAAAATACATGGAACTGGGCATTTTATAAAGAAAACGAAATTTATTGCTTATAGTTTCAGAGGCTAGGAAGTCCAAAGTCCGGGGAACACATCTGGTGAAGGCTTTCTTTGGGGGTGACTTCAGTGATGGCCTGGTATCATATTGTGAAAATGGTGGAGCAGAGAGAACAGAGAACAGATTCTCCTCTCTTCTTTGAAAGCCCTCAGAATCGTGCCCTTGACCACCATTTTTGATCCATTCACTACAGCATGGTCCTACAATCTAATCATCTCTTCAAGGTCCCACCTTTCAATTACTGTGATTGGATTTCCCACCCTCAAAAGTTACAATGGGGGCCAAGTTTGTGATACATAAAACTTGAGGGACACAAGTCAAGCTTCTGTTAATTTGGGGGGAACATAATTCAATCCACTACATTATGTAAATTCCAGTGAAAGAAAAAAGGTTAGAGACTCAAACAATGAGGGGTTATTATAAACCACCAGTTGGAATTGAAATAGACAAACACAGACAGGAGTGGTTGAAAGGAAGAAAGATAAGGAAATGGCAGGAGTGTAGCAGAGAGTGGTGATTGCCAAAGACACAGTTATAGGCAGATGTGAAATACATAGAAGAAATTCAAGCCGACTTTTCCAAATAACTGTACTTCTTTAATGGTAAGACTATTACAAGCTTTGGTTTCTCATCTTATTCAGTTTGTCAGGAAGAGATAAAACAGGAGATTGTTCAGAGTTGTGGGTGCTGGGCAGAGGCCTTGATATTATCTTGCAGAGAAAGTGTTGGGAGACTTTGAACTAAGTGAAGAATAACAAAGGGAGATAAAAATGAAAAGGATAATGATTTGGAGGAATTTTTCAGAACATAACAAATTCTATGACAAATACAGTAGTTGTCAACAAAGAGTAAGGTGGATTGATGCAGTGTTCTCTTAGTATAGTGGTATTAGACTTCCTTGGAAAAAAGAATATATTAGCATAGTACCTTATATTTAAAAAGCAATTTTACATTTGATTGTTATAAGAACCCTTAGAAGCAGGTGCAGCCAGGCACTATTATCTTTCTTTTAGTAAGTTTTATAATATGGTATTTAAAGAGGCTGCCTCAGTTTCCATGGCTGGCAAGAACTCCCAGACTTCTGACTTCTAATCATCTGCTTTGTCCATTGTATCAAAGCCTTGCTTTGCCTAGAAACTGGGGTCTTTTGCAGTGTGTCCCCTCCACCTTCCACCATATCACATTTAGTAAAAGTAAAAGTAAAGCAGATGGTATTTGAAGGCCAACAGAGCCAAGTTCTCTGGGAAGAGAGGCAGTGATGGGAAGGACCCTTAGCACCAATTCTGCTGAATACAGTCGGGATATCCATGAAGGGTTGTATATAGAGAACATCTGTGGAAAGCAAAAGACACTTTCAATGCAGTAGGGGAGTCTATAATATAAAACAGTCTTATGATTAAATCTTCTATGAAGCCCATAGTCCCTTTCTAAAGTGAACAATCAGTCACTTCTTGATATATTGTCTGAATAAATTTAGATTTTCAAATATAGGGTTTGCTTAAAGCAAGATACATCTGTAGTAAGCTACATCTACATTTATTATATGTTAAGACTTCTCTAACTTGGGTATAAAGATCAGAATCTGTATTTGTATCCCCTAATTATTAGAGACCACTTAAAACATATTGAACATAATGATTTTCAGTTACATCTGTCTAGCTACCTTTACTGCTTACCAGGCACCTACAAGTAGGACATGATGGGGTGAAGCTCAGCTGGGGAAAGGAGAGACAAGCCCAGGACTGGCGCTGCCCTCAGTCTGATGGTGACACCCACAACAGACAGTCATAAATGTAAATCTACCAACATAGTGGGCCAGGGTAAAGAAAAGTAGTCCTTGAGTTCCATGTCATTATTAAATGAAACCAAGTACACTTCAAACCAAAGATCATTGTATTAGACCTAGAGTTATTTTGTATTGATAAAAGATAAAATCTATAAGAAGAAGGGGTAGTTGTGACTCTTTATGGGTCAAACATTAAAAAATACATATCTTCAAAATATATAAAATAAATGATCAGAAGTATGAGAAAATAAGCAAAGCAATTTGTAGGGGACCTTAGATTTGTTGTTTTACTTGACAAATCAAGTAAACAAACCCCAATAGTAATATAGAAGATTTGAATAACATAACTAATGAGATTGAAGAATATAATTTATAAGAGTGAATAGGCATATGAAACATTTAAAATTAGTACAGCTACTATGGAAAACTGTATGGGGGTTCCTTAAAAAACTAAAAATAGAACTACCATACAATCCAGCAATCCCACTACTCGGTATTTATCCAAAGGAAAGGAAACTAGCATACCAAAGAGATACCTGTATCCCCTTGTTTATTGTGTCACTGTTCACAATAGCCAAGGTAGGGAATCAGTCTAGGTGTCCATCGACAGATGAAGGGATACAGAAAATGTGGAATATATACAATGGAATACTATTCAGCCATAAAGAGGAGTGAAATCCTGTTATTTGTGATGACGTGGATGAGCCTGGAAGACGTTATGTTGAATGAAATAAGTCAGGCACAGAAAGATAAATACCACATGTTCTCACTCATATGTGGGAGTTAAAAATGTGTATATATATGTAAATTGAACTTTTAGAAGTAGAGAGTAGAATTGTGGACTAGAGGCTGTGAAGGGAGGGGTGAGATATTGAGAGGTTGGTTAATGGACACAAAATTACAGCTAGATAGAAAAAATAAGTTCTAGTGGTATACAGTAGTGCTAAGTATCTAACAGTGCTAGGTAACTTATTATATGTTCTCAAATGGCTAGAAGAGAGGAGCTCAAATGTTCTCATCATAAAGAAACAATAAATTTTTGCGATGGTGAATTTGCTAACTACCCTGATTTGATCATTGCACGTTGTATACAGATATTGGAATATAGCTCTGTACCCCATAAATATGTATAATCAATACACTTCAGTTAAAAAATAAGTGCATTTCTTTAAAGAAAATAGGGATATGAAATATTTCAATAATATATTTTAATATTAATAAAAAATCATATTATATATGAATATAGATGTACATGATATATGAGGGTACTTCAAAAAGTTCAGGGGAAGATTTATATTATCTTTTAATTTTATTTTTTCTACAAATTTTTTTTAACTACTCTTGTAAATATGGTATATATATATGTATATATATATGTATATATATATATGGTGTGTGTGTGATATATAATTTCTTTTTTACATATTGAATAAGTTTATGTTTTTATTTATTTTCATTGTAAATTGACAAATTATAACTTTCAAAGTGATATTATGTGCACAATGTGGAATGATTAAATTAAGCTTATTAACATAACCATCGCCTAAAACTCTTATCATTTTTTTTTTTTTTTTGACCGGTAAGGGGATCGCAACCCTTGGCTTGGTGTCGTCTGCACCATGCTCAGCCAGTGAGTGCACTGGCCATCCCTGTATAGGATCCGCACTGAGCCACGGGGCCAGCCCAAACACTTATCATTTTTGTGGTGAGAACATTTAAAATTTACTCTCCGCAATTTTGAAATATGCGATACATTGTTATTAACTATAGTCACTATGTTGTACAGTAGATCTCAAGAAATGTATTCTTCCTTACTAAAACTTTGCATCCTTTGACATTCCTCCCATTCTCCAGCCTCTGGTAACCACCATTCTACTCTCTGCTTCCTAGTTCTGTTGTATTAGATTTCACACATAAGATCATGTGGTATTTGTCTTTCTGTGTCTATTCCTCTTATTTCACTTAGCATAATGTCCTCCAGGTTCATTCATGTTGTCACAAATGACAGAATTTCCTTCTTTATTAAGGCTGAATGGTATTCCATTGTGTATATATACCATGTTTTTAATCCGTTCATCAGCTGATTCTGTAACTTGGCTTTTCTGAATAATGCTGTGATGACCATGGAATGCAGATATCTCTTTGACATACTGAGTTCAACTCCTTTGGATATATACCCAGAGGTGGGATTACTGGATTGCTTGGTAGTTCTATTTTTATTTTTTTGAGGAACCTTGATAGATACAGTTTTTCATAATAGCTGTACTAATTTATGTTTCCACCAATAGTGTACAAGGATCCCCCTTTTTTCACATCCTCACCAACACTTGTTATCTTTCATCTTTTTGATAGTAGCCATCGTGACAGGTATGAGGTGATATGTCACTGTGGTTTTTAGTTTGCATTTCCCTAGTGATTAGTGATATTGAGTATTTTTCATATATCTATTGGCCATTCGTATGTCTTCTTTTGAGAAATGTCTATTCTGGTCCTTTGCCCATTTTTAAATCAGGTTGTTTTCTTGCTATTGAGTTGTTTGAGTTCCTTATATATTTTGGGTATTAATCCCTTATCAGATTTATGGCTCGCAAATATTTTCTCCTAATCCATAGGTTGTCTCTTCATTCTCTTAATCATTTCCTTTGCTCTGCAGGAGCTTTTTAGTTTGATGTAATCCCATTTGTCTATTTTTGCTTTGGTTGCCTGAGTTTGTGAGGTCAAATCCAAAAAATCTTTATCCAGACCAATCTGATATAGATTTTCCTTTGGGTTTTTTTCTAGTAGTTTTACAGTTTCAAGTCTTACATTTAATCCATTTTGAGTTTTTTTTTTTAATATGGTGTGAGATAAGGATCCAATTTCATTCTTATGCATGTCGGTATCCAATTTTTCAAACACTGTTTATTGAAGAGATGCTCCTTTTTCTGTGGTATGTTGTTTTCTATTGTGTGTCAAAAGTCAATTGACTGTAAATGCATGGGTTCATTTCTGGGCTTTCTATTCTGTTCCATTGGTTGATGTGTCTATTTTTATGCAAGTACCATGCTGTTTTAATTACTATACCTTGTAACACAGTTTGAAATCAGGTAGTATGATGGCTTTTGCTTCCCCCTACCACTCAAGATGGCCTTGGCTATTCAGGATCTGTGTGTGTGTGTGTGTGTGTGTGTGTGTGTGTGTGTGTGTGTGTGTTTTCATGTGAATTTTTGGATTGTTTTGTCTATTTCTGTGAAAAATGACATTGGAATTTTGATAGTGATTTCATTGAATCTGTAGATCGCTTTAGATAGTATGGACATTTTCACAATATTAATTCTTCCAATCCCTGAACATGGGATATTTTTCCATTTATTTGTATCTTCAATTTCTTTCATCAATGTTTTATAATTTTCAGTGTACAGATCTTTCACTCCCTTAGTTAAATTTATTCCTAAGTATTTTTTTCCCCAGCTATTGTAAATGGGATTGTTTTCTTTATTTGTCAGATAGTTTGTTGTCAGTGTATAGAAAAGCTACGGATTTTCATGTGTTTTGATTTTGTATCGTGCACTTTGCTGTATTCATTTATTAGTTCTAAGAATGTTTTGGTGGACTATTTAGATTTTCTTTTTTTTTTTTTTGTCTTTTGACTTTTTCCGTGTCCGGCAACGGATCACAACCCTCAGTGTTGCCCCCGTACCGGACCGGGGACCGGCAACGGGATTGCAACCCTCAGCACTGCTCCCGCGCCTCACTCAGCCAGTGAGCGGGAACCGGTCTGTATGTGGGATCCGAACCCTCGGCGGGAGCGCCGCCGCGCTTCCCAAGCGGCGCACTATCCAGTGCGCCACCGGGCCGGCCCTAGATTTTCTTATATATATAAAATCATATCAGCAAACAGACAATTCACTTCTTTTTTTCCTATTTGGATTATTTCTTTCTCCTGCCTAATTGCTCTGGCAAGGACTTAGAGTGGTATGTTGAGTAGAAGTGGTGAGAGTGGGCATTCTTGTCTCTTGTCTTGTTCCTGATCTTAGAGGAGAAGCTTTCAACTTTTCGCTGCTGAGTATAATGTTAGCTGTGGACTTGTCATATATGGCTCTTATTGTGTTGAGGTACAGTACTTCTATATTCAATCTCTTGGGAGTTTTTAATCATGAAAGGATGTTGAATTTTGTCAACTATTTTTTCTACATCTAATAAGATGATTTTTAAAAAATTAATATATATTTTTTTACATTCTAAGATGTTGAGGAGCAGTTGAGGAGCAGTTGAGGGGGAGGGGGAGAAGGGAAGGGGGAAGGAAAGAGGAGTAGGAAGGAGGGAACGCTTAGTTGAGGCCTGTGGCACCCCCCTCATTCAGGCAGGGGAGCCTGGGGCACTTCCTGCGACAGCTCTGTGGTCATCCCTGGGCTGGGTGTGGTTGTCAGGGGTGTGTGACCAAGGCCCACAGACCTCCCCTCTCCCTGGCTTGGGAGCCCAGGGGGCTTCCAGTCCTTCTAGGTTTATAGGTGTTCTTTAGTGGTGTTAGACCTTTACTGGTTCGTGACTTTGTCTCTGATCTGTGGGTATTTTGTTTTTTCTTTCAGTTCAGTGTTGCATTATTCACTGTTCCCACAATGTAAACTCTGCACTGGAACTAATTTTTTGTCCTTTTCTTACTTCCAAAATGGGGGAGCTTCCTGTGGGGACCAGCACTTGAGCCCTGTAGTTGAGGTAAATTGCTGCTTTGCTGCTGATTCCTCGGCTGTTTGTGCAGCTCAGGTTTTTAATTGTTGACCTTGTAAGCACTTCCAGGTCTCATGAGGTCCAGTACACCTGGGTTGTGTGGAAACTCTGGTCTGGGCCAGAGACTTTTCAGCAAACTGCACCCTCTGCAGATCTATATTCCTGACCAGTCTCCACTGAGTGGACCTGTACCGATTGGGGGGCAGATCAGCTGTCCATGCTGTGACTCAGTGTTCTCCCGGTGGGCCATTCTCCCCCACCTCCCGAACTCCAAACACTTTCCATGGGACAGTCTGTGTGCCGTCCCCTTGGGATGACTCACCACCTTCTGAGTGGCTTCTTTTTTCAGTTGTCTGTGGCTCCTTGCTCCTACATGGGTCCACGGATACTCTGTTAGTGGGCTTGCTGGCCTGGGGGCCACCAAGGCCCTCTTCTCCCCTGCAGCCTCTAAGTAACTTCATACAAAGGGCACAGCTGTGGCTTTTACCAGCTCTTGATCTGCGTGCTCAGCAGCTCAAGTCTTGAAGTGGCCGGGGCTCAAATGGTAGGAGTGATCCTTTTTCTCATCGTGGCTTCTCCTGCTTTCATGAACTCAATAGGTCTCTCCTCCTCTTCGCATAAGTTCTAGTGGCTCAAGCTTGTCTGTCATTGCTTTTTAATAGATGTAAATTGGTTGATTTGTGGAAGAGAGTGATGCAGGGGACCATCTATTCCACCATCTTGACTGGAAACTCCAATCATCTGGTTTTTGTACTTCATTCTGTTAATGTGATATATATCACATTTATTGATTTGTGTATGTCAAACCATCTTTGCATCCAAGCATAAATCCCACTTGATCATGGTGAATGATCCTTTTAATGTGCTACTGAATTTGGTTTGGTAGATGTTGTTGAGGATTTTTGCATCTAATGTTTATCGGGGATAGTGGCCTGTGATTTTCTTTTCTTGTAATGTCCTTGTCTGGCTTTGGTGTCAAGGTAATGCTGGCCTCATAAAATGAGTTTGGAAGTATTTCTTCCTCTTCAGTTTTTGGAAGAGTTTGAGAAGGACTGGTATTAGTTATTCTTTGAATGTCTGTTAGAATTCAGCAGTGAAGCCATCTGGTCCAGGGCTTTTTTTTTTTTAGATCAAAGACTTTTTATTACCAAATCAATCTTTTTACTCATTATTGGACTGCTCAGATCTTCTGTTTCATGATACAGTCTTTGTAGAGTGTATGTTTCTAGGAACATATGCATTTCTTCCAGGTTATCTAATTTGTTAGTACATAATTATTCATAGTAATGTCATATGATCTTTGTATTTCTGTGGTATCAGTTATAATTTTTCCTCTTTCATTTCTGATTTATTTACTTGAGTCTTCCCTCTTTTTTCCTTAGTCTAGCTAAGGGTTTGTTGCTTTATCTTTTCAAAAAATCAAGTCTTAGTTTTATTGATTTTTAAAATTGTTTTTCTAATCTCTATTTTATTTATTTCTGCTCTGATCTTTATTATTTACTTCCTTCTACTAGCTTAATTTGTTTTTCTTTTTCTTAATGTGTTTTTGTTTTCTGTGAGGTGTAATGTTAGGTTGTTTATTTGAGACCTTTCTTCTTTTTTTTTTTTTCTTTTTTGATATAGGCATTTATTGCTGTAAATTTCCTTTTTAGAACTGCTTTTGCTGTGTGCCATGAGTTTTGGTATGTTGTGTCTCTAGATTTTTAAAATTTCTTCTTTGACCCATTGGTTGTTCAGAAGCATGTTGTTTAATTTCCACATATTTGTGAATTATTCAAGATTTCTTTAGTTAGTTATTTCTGGCTTTATTCCATTGTGATTGGAAGAGATAGTTGATATGATTTTAATCCTCTTAAATTCATTCAGAGTTGTTTTGTGGAATAACATTTGATCTGTCCTTGAGAATGTTTTTCACGTGCTTGAGAGTAGTGTGTATTCTGTTGTTCTTGGATGAAATATTCTTTATATGTTTGTTAGGTCCATTTGGCCTAAAGTATAGTTCAGAATCAGTGTTTTCTTGTCAATTTTCTGTCTGGATGTTCTGTTCACTTTTGCAAGTGGTGTATTGAAGTCCCATGCTATTATACTACAATCTATCTCTCCCTTCAAATTCTTTAATATTTGCTTTATATATTTAGGTGTTCCAATGTTAGATGGATATATGAGTGTATTTACAATTGTATAGTCTTGATGAAGTCACTCCTTTATCATAATATAATGTCCTTCTTTATCTCTTTGTACCATTTTTGTCTTAAAGCCAATTTGGTCTGAATTAAATATAGCTACATTTGCTTTCTTTTGGTTTCTGTTTACATGGTGATGGAGTTTGGATGTGTTATTCCCTCCAAAACTCATGTGGAAATTTGATCTCCAATGTGGCAGTGTTGGAAACTGATTGAGTCATGGGGGCGGATCCCTCATGAATGGATTAATGCTTTCCTTGGGGGAGGATGGGTAGTGAGTGAATTCTTGCTCTATTAGTTCCCACGAGAGCTGATTGTTTAAAGGACCCTGGCACCTCCTCTCTCTCTCTTTCTTGCTTCCTCTCGCCGTGTGATCTGCTTGTACCTGCTGGCTGTCTGCCACTTTATGCCATGAGTAGAAGCAGCCTGAGGCCCATGCCAGATGCAGCTGTCCTGGAATCATAAGCCAAATAAACCTCTCTTCTATATAAATCACCCAGTCTCAGGTATTTCTGTTATAGCAACACAAAACGGACTACAACACATGGAATTTTTTTTTTTCATCCCTTTACTTTCAGTTCATGTGTATCCATAACAGTGAGGTAAGTCTCTTGCAGGGACCATATAGTTGGATCTCGTTTTTTGTTTGTTTGTTTGTTTGTTTGTTTTTTATCCAGAGAGAGAAAAATGGCTAGAAAGTATACAGACATTTTTGAAAAAGTTCACAGATGGGTCCAGAAACTACGTTCCATAGAAATGTATTGTTAAGGCTTTTCTCTCTTCCTGGGCAGGTCTTTGGAGAGAGCTCTGAGTCTGGGCTGAGCCACTATTTGGATTCTCATGTTGGACAGTTTGAACACTTACGTTCCACAAAAATGCTCTGTGGCTGGTGTCTGCCTCTTCAGCCAGGCTTTCGAATGGGTGCTGAGGGTAGGATTGGAGGATGGCTATCTAGGAACTCAAACCAAGCAGATCTTCCCACTGTGCTTCTGGGATTGACAAGTTCAGCTTTGCGGGTGAGCTATGTGCAGTGGATTGAATTGTGTTCCCCCAAAGTTTAATGTGTTGGAGGCTTTTTCCCCACTGTGACAGTGTTAAGAGGGTGGAAAATCCTATTATGGTAATTTAAGGTGGGGTCTTAAAGAGGTGATTAGATTGTGAGGACCCTGACATAGTGAATAGTTTAACGGTGGACATGGGTGTGATTCTGAGGGCCTAAAAAGGATAGTGCGTGAGGAGCTATCTTGCTCTCTGTTCCACCAGTGTTCCATGTGAGACCTCTGTGTCACTGTCACCACCAACAAAGCCTTCACCAGAAGGGTTCCCTGGACTTTGGCCTTCCCAGTCTCTGAAACTATAAGCAATAAGTATAGTTTCTCTACAAATTATGCAGTTTCAGGTTTTTCGTTATAAGCAGCAGAAATGGACTAATACACTATGCCATAGGTTGATATCTCTGATTGGGCACTATTGCTGCTTGGAACACAGAGTTACCACCAAGATCCACGCACTGGTCTCTGTGAGCTCTGCCTCCTTTCTTTGTTTCTACCTGACCCCAGGTGGTCTAGCCCCACCATTACGTTCAGTGTTCCCATGAAGCAATACAGGAATGGGCTTCCTGGGAAGTATTTCAGAGTGCTAGGGAGGCAGGATGTCCACTTCCAGTTCTCTTTTTTCACTGTAGAAACCATGGGCCCAGGGTGATCCTCTCTGTGTTGCTGTGCAGACTTGTGGGAGCAGGAGGGGCAGCATGGTCAAAGTGAGACTGTTTCTCCTACTCTTCTAATAAGGTTTTTGTTTGGTGCTGTGGTTCATTTGGGCATCTCAGTCTCATTCCCAAGTTTTGGAGTTTTTGCAAAGGTGTTCTTATCTGTGGATAGTTCCTAGCTGGATTTTCCGTGGAGGAGATTGAAGCCTGAGACCAACTATTCTTCCATCTTTCTGACATCACTTACATATTTATAGAAAATTCACTTTCTCCTTGGAACATTTATGAGAGATTGTAAGAAAAAAAAGTTAAGAGAAGACTTCAGTGAATTCTGGAGTCCTTTTTGTTCTTACTGGCCTTGTGCCTTAGTCCTCTGGTGTAGCCTGTATTTTCAGCTAGCTTTGTAATAGGTTGAAATAATAAAACAAAAAGAAAACATACCTCTCTTGTTTCATGATGCTGTGAGGCTGCTCATATAATTTATTTTCCTCTTTCACATATCTATGTTCCTTTTGTATCCAGAGCATTGTTTTGAGATTCCTTTTTCATTATCAAAATACATTGGATATATATGATCCATACTAATATGAAGCTGTATTTGTTACATTTGATTGAGCATTTTAAATCATTAATGCTGTGTGTCTAAAACATCTGGCCGTTCTTTCATAGGGTTTTTCTTTTCATTAGCTTTTCTGAGCTAAAGCTTAAAGAAAATTAAGGGGTCATAGGAAGATAAGAAAATGAATGGGAGTATCACAAACACCAATTGAGTTCTTTGAGAAGCAGATGATAAATCATGGAAATCAGCACTAATCTGACTCCATTTCACTGCCTACTCAATCTAAATGTTAGGATTTACCACTTAAACTAGTTATTCACCAGTACACTGAGTTCCCTGTAGCATAATGGTTAAAAACATGGGCTCTGTAGCCAGTACCTTGTATTAAAATGTAAGTTCTGCCACCACCACTTTGTGACCTTGGGCCAATTATGTATTCTCTCTATACCTCAGTTCCTTCATCTGTAAAACTGAGATAATAATAATTATAACTGTCTATGGTTGGAAGAATAATGTCTTTTCCCCACCTCCAATGGTGTCCATGTCCTAATCCTTGGAACCTGTGAATATGTTGTTACATGGCAAAGGGGAATTAAGGTTGTACATTGAATTAACACTGCTAATCATCTGGCTTTCAAACAGGGATATTATCCTGGATTTTCTCGGTGGGCCCAATGTAATCACAAGAGTCCTTAAAAGGAAAGGAGAGAGGCAGAAGGGGAGGTCAGAGAGTTAGGGTGATGTGACTTTGGAAGAATGGTCAGAGAGAGGCAATGTTGCTGGCTTTGAAGGTGGAGGAAAGGGGCCATGAGCCAAGGAATGTGGGTGGCCACTGGAAACTGAGAAAGGCAAGGAAATAGATCCTCTCCTAGAGCCTCCAGAAGGGGATGCAGCCCTGCCAGCACCTTGATTTTACCTGGTGCTTCCAGTGTTGGACTTCTGGCCTACAGATATGTTACATAATAAATTTGTATTGTTTAAGACGAGTTTGTAGTAATTTGTTACAGCAGCAATATAAAATAAATGCACTGTCTGTAGGGCTGTTTTAGGGGTTAAGAAATGTAAATATTTAGGACAGACCTGCCCCGTGGTAAGTGCTCAGTCAAGATTAGCCACTGGTATTATTCATTGGTACTTTAGTTTCACTTTTGTGCTTGCCCCTTTGTTGTATTTGTCTTGTGATTACTCAAAATTGTGGATACCTCCCCCATCAAGACTGCGGCCTCAGGAGTTTCTCACTCTTGTACTAGTCTATACTCAGCCTCCAGCAGTTTTTCAAATTCCTATTTCAGTGTTCCTGTCAGTTTCTGGCTCTGCAGCTTTTGTTCCAGGTAGGCATATCTTAGCTCTGACTCTAATTTTGCTGGCCTCTCCAGATTTTAGGGTGGCGGTTTGTCCTGCAATCCCAGTTTTCTGATGGTACCAAGGAAAGTCGCTGATTTTCACATTGCTCAGTTTTATTTGTTGTTGTGAGGACAGGAGATGACTTCCAAGTTCATGACATGTTGGAGGTTAAATTGAAAGTGTGGGTAATGCTGTCTTTACCCCATGGCTTTAAGTTTCTCCTCTATACTTGCGAGATCTTTGTCTCTACACTTGACTTTTTTTTTTTCCTTTTTGTCTTTTTTCATGTCCGGCAATGGACCGCAACCCTCAGTGTCACGCCCGTACCGGACCGGGACCGACAACGGAATCGCAACCCTTGGTGCTGCGCCCGCCCCTCGCTCAGCCAGTGAGCGGGAACCGGTCTGTATGTGGGATCCGAACCCTCGGCGGGAGTGCCGCCGCGCTCCCAAGCGGCGCACTGTAGCAGTGCGCCACCGGGCTGGCCCCTACACTTGACTTCTTTCTGATTTTTATTCTCTTGTTTTCACCTCATCAATTTCATTCCAAACATGCTCTTTCTGCTAATGGCGTCTTAATCTATGGGATAGCAGATAACATGATGTGTCTGAAATTTGGGGTACAAAAGAAGCTCGGAATCTGGGAGATTATCCTTAACTCTCTACTTTTCCTCATCCTCCATAATTAGTAAGTCACCAAGTGCTGCTGTGTTTATATGTGAATTCTTCCCCTATCCTTTTTGTCATTGCTGTAGTCCTACCCCTTACTGTTTCTTGCCTTTGCCAGGCAGAATCTTTTAAACCACTTCATCCTCCACACTGCTCATAGGCTGGATCATGTTACTTCCCTTTTCAGAAGTCCTACATTTTGAGAATTTGTCTGTGGAATAAAGTCTAAACTCCTAATATTGCACTTAAGATTCTTAAAGGTCTAGTATTAAAATATATTTCTTGGTACGTTCCTTGTGTATGTACCTACTGTATTAGTTTGCTAGTGCTTCCATAAGAAAATACTGCAGACTGGATGGGTTAAACAACAGACATTTATTTTCTCATAGTCTGAAGGCTATGATCTTGGAAGTCCAAGTCAAGATGCTGGAAGGTTTGGTTTCTTCTGAGGCCTCTATCCTTGACTTGCAGGTGGCTGTTATCTTGCTGTGTCTTTACATAGTCTTTCTTTTTTGTACACATGTCCCTGGTGTTTTTCTGTGTGTCCAAATTTCCTCTTTTTATATGGACACCAGTCAGATTGTATCAGGACCTACCCTAATGGCTTCATTTTACCTTAATCGCCTTTTAAAAAGCCATATTTCCAAATACAATCATATTCTAAGGTACTTGGGGTTATGGCTTCAATATATGAATTTTGTGAAACACAGTTCAGCCCATACCAGCTACTATATCTCTCCATGTATTCTATGCTAATGAGTGCACAACAAATCACCTAGGGAGATTTTAAAAATATTGATTCCTGGGTCACATCCAACTCCTGGTAGGTTCTGTATCAGTAGATCTGAAATGAGGCTGGAAATACATTTGAGGTGGATGTGTGTGTGTCTTTAAACTTCTCCCTAGTGCTTTATAATATCCCAGCTTCCCTAGATTCTTTACCATTTCTAAGGAGCATATTATAAATATTCATACCTTTGCTCTTTAACTAGAAATACCCTTTCTGCCATACAACTATGAAAATTAATTTATCCTTTAAGGCTAAGCTGAAATACCATCTTTTCTGTTGTTTAAAAAAAATTCTCTCCAGAGATAATCCTGCAATACTTTATCATGACTTTATTATAAGTACTTAAGAATTTATTTCCTTTTGTTTTACATGATAGTCATTTCCCTTTCTCTTTCACTAGAATCCTGAGGCCAAGGATGCCATATTCTTTATTCTATATGTTTGAACTGTGGCAATAACTCTGTAGGTAATCAAGCAATGTTTGTAATATGAATAAATGAATGTACTCATTAATAAATGCTAACATTTTTCTTATTATTTTGTATATGTTGGAGATCCATGGATTAAAAAATAAGCTTATCAAATGAAAAATGAGTGGCAGAATTTTTTTTAAAGACTTTACTTTTTTAGAGAAGTTTTAGGTTCACAGCAAAATTGAAAGGAAGGTACAAAGATATTTCATGCTCTCCTTGCACCTCACATGCATAAACTCCCCCATTATCAACATCCTCCACCAGAGTGGTACATTTGTTACAATTGGTGAACCTAAACTGACACATATTTATCACCCCAAGTCCATAGCTTATGTTAATATTCACTCTTGGTGTTGTCTTTTTTGTAGATTTGCCCTAAAAATCCTCTGTGCTTCACCTGTTCATCCTTCCCTCCCCCCAACCTATGGCAACTATTGATCTTTTTACTCTCTCCATAGTTTGTCCCTTTCCAGAATGTCATAGTTGGAAACATGCTGTGTGTAGACTTTTATATTAGCTTCTTTTATTTAAGTTTTTCTTAATGTCTTCATGGTATGATAGCTCATTTTTGTTTGGTGCTGAATAATATTCTGTTGTCTGGATGTACCATAGTTTATTTATCCATTCTAGTGAAGGGCATCTTGACTTCTTCCAAGTTTTGACGCTTTATGAGTAAAGCTGCTGTAAGTATCCATGTGCAGGTTTTTGTGTGACTGTAAGTTGTCAACTCCTTTAGGTAAATACCATGGGGCAGAATTGCTGGATCATATGTTAAGGGTATGTTTAGTAAGAAACCACCAAATTGTCTTCCAAAGTGGCTATACCATTTTGCATTCCCACCAACAATAAGTGAGAATTCCTGTTGTTCCACATCCTCACCAGCTTTGATTTTGTCAGTGTTCTGGATTTTGGCCATTCTAATAGGTGTGAGTGGTGTCTCATTGTTGTTTGAATGTGCATTTCCCTGGTACATATGAGAGTACTTCGAAAAGTTCATGGAAAGATTTGTATTATCTTTTAATTCTGTTTTTTCACGAAGTTTTTGAAGTACCCTCATATAATGTGAGGCACCTTTCTTATTTGCTGTCTGTGTATCTTCTTTGGTGAGGTGTCTGTTAAGGTCTTTGGCCCAGTTTTTAAATCGGGTTGTTTTCTTCTTGTTGAGTTTTAAGAGTTCTTTGTATATTTTGGGTAATATTCCTTTATCAGATATGTCTTTAGTAAGATTGCCAGAATTTTTATTCATTATTCTTTTCTTGAATAAAATATCTTTAACATGATATATGAACAGTGTCCTTAATGTGTATTTTCAATTTGGGACTTTTAACATTTTAAAATCTCTCTTGAAGAAGATATATGATAATAGGAGGAGGACAAAGTGAAGGCACTATAACAATTTGTGATAATTGTATGTTTTTCTGCATTGCATTTTTAAAGGCAGGGTATTAATGGTCTAATTCTCCAAGATGAATGGACTCCTCATTTTCTATGTTTATCCTCCCTATCAAGAACTGCTTTTGCATTGTTGATAACACCAAGGTCAAGGGTTTGGATTCCTGTACCAGCCAGCTTCTCCCCACCTCCACAAAAGAATAGATTTCATGTAGATGCCATGTTAAGATGGACTTGTCTATTAACGGAGCTACTAATGAATAACAAAAGCAATTCTCAAAATAACTAAATCAGCTAAGACCCAGTTTCTGGGCAGGGAGCTGGTATCTGGTATTTTCTTCTTGTTGGTTTTCCAAAAACTACCAAAACTTCATTCCTCAACTTTGGAGAGATGGAGTAGTCACCTACCAAATAATATCTCCAAAGTCTTTTCTGAACCGCTATAGGCAGTAACAGAGATTGGCAGGGAAAGGACTGATGTCTACTCCTGAGAGAAGAAGGACTATGCTTTGAAAACACAGACGATCCTTTGGATGTGGAAATTTACAAGGCTCAGAGAGCCCTGAAACATCTTTAGAAGCTGAGCCCAGCAGAATAATGGGAGGCTGTGTGCTGGCTTGGCATGAGAGCTTGTCTGGCACAAACTACACTGTAAACAACTCTAAATATTTGCATCTGCATACATGACATTAGATTCTCAAAATGTTCAATTAAACGCTTGTCAATGGAAGAAATGTTTATTTCCTCAGCTGACCTGGTGTCAGCCTTGGCCTTTCTTTTTTTTTTTTTTCCTTTTTGTCTTTTTTACTGACCGGTAACGGGATCGCAACCCTCGGTGTCGCGCCCGTACTGGGGACTGGCAATGGGATCGCAACCCTTGGTGTTGCACCCGCACCGCGCTCAGCCAGTGAGCGGGAACCAGTCTCCACATGGGATCCAAACCCTCGGCGGGAGCGCCGCCGCGCTCCCAAGCGGTGCACTCTCCAGTTCGCCACTGGGCCGGCCCAGCCTTGGCCTTTCTGATAGGGAAGCACTTTCAGCTGATACTGTTGTATGTTCTTCCTTTCTGGGCCTGATCTTGTCCTTGTTCAGACAAAATTCCTTTTGAAAGTGTGGAGACTGTGCCAAGCTGTGGACCATGGAATTCAGTTAGGTAACTAAAGAAAAATATTCAGGCTGTGAGTACTTGTCAAACCCAAGACAATCTACTGAGTGCTTTAGTTACTTTTGCACAATTCTAAACCATTTGTGCCAAAAAAATTATAAAAGTGATTGTAGTTGAGAGAAAGGGAAAGGGCAGTGCTGGTATGTTTTTTTATATACTTTTCCTAAGGACTGAATCCATTTTTTTCAACATTTCAACAAACATATATTGAACAGTGTTAATAGTGTTGTTGGGGTGTGTGTGTGTGTGTGTGTGTGTGTGTGTGTGTGTGTGTTTAGTGTATCTGAGTCACTGTCTTTGTTGACGGAAATGCTCAATTATAAGTCTCTGTGATTGGAACAGCAATGAAAAGTTTGGACATGTGCTAATGAAACACAGAGGAAGAGAGGAAGGAAATAATGGAGAAGAATCAAAGAAGTTTAGATTATTCTTCGGAAAAGTTAGAATTTATAAGAATGGCAAAAACTATGAGACCTTGAGCAAATTTCTCAGTTTACTGGCCTCAGTTTTCTAATCTGTAAAATAGGGAATATAATATCAAGAACATCAAAGTTTGTCAGGATTAAATAAAATGCTCTGTATAAAGTGCTTACGGCCATACTTGCCGCATTGTAAATGCTCAACAAATGTTAGCTAATAATGAAATGTTAATACCTTTTTGGTCTGAAGAGGTTTAAGCACTCCTGTATGATGAAGGGAAGGAGCAAAGGAGAGGGAGAAAAATTAGATAACTGATACATATGGGTGGAGAATTTTGTTTTGGAAAGGTGGGTGAGCAGTTCTATCACTGAGATAGGAGCTGAGAACTGTATAGATAAAGGGATAGAAAAGGTGAGGTGAGGATGAAGAAAGACAAAGCATCTCATGATCATAATATTGTCTCCTCAGCTATGTAGAAGAGAGATTTTGCTGAGCATGAGGGGGAGTTGGGGTAAAATTTGGGGCTTAGGGAGAGTGGAAAAATTTTACAGCAGCTGCTGTGGGGAATTTGATAGGGGTCAACTGACGATAAATATAAGGGTTGCCCAGCAATGCGGAGGACACAGCTGAGGTCAGACAGCCTTAGTTTACAGAGGAGATTTTTGGCATGATTATATGAATGTTGATGGTAGTATTATGCACCCTGGAGCAAGCAGAGAAAATTCAAAATTAGTTTTGAGGAATAGGAAAGGAGGTGAGGAGGAAAGGTAAAGGCATTCCGAGGTGTTCATGAAAACATTGTTGAAATCATTAAGTACCAAGCAAGGTTGTGAGCCAAAATTAATCTGAAATGTGATTTGGGTGGACAGAAGTGCAGACACACTGGAGGTGGAGAGGCCCTGCAGCTTAGACAGACAATATCAATCTAGCTGCTCCTGTGTGTTACACATGTGCTGAGGGATGAGGACATAGGCGTGAAGGAAACACATCACTTTAAATGATTGTATTAGTCTGTTTTAGTTGCTTACAACAAAATACTTGAGTCTGTTTCCATTGCTTATAACAAAATACTTGGAACTGGGTAATTTATAAAGACAATGAAATTTATTGCTTACAGTTTCTGAAGCTGGGAAGTCCAAAGCACATCTGGTGGTGGAGACAGTGACCCAGTCGTCTCACATGGCAAGATGGTGGAAGTACAGAGGGCAGAGAGAGAGAAAGACAGACTCTCCTCTTCTTTTAAAGCTCTCAGTACCATGCCTCTGACCACCATTCTTAATCCATTCACTACTGCATGGTCCTATAATCCAATCGTCTCTTCAAGGCTCCACCTTTCCATTACCATAATAGGATTTCCCACCCTCTTAACAGTTAGAGTGGGGGCTAAGTTTCTAATACATAAAACTTTGGGGACACAATTCAAGCTTCAGTGAGTTTTGGGGGGACATAATTCAATCCACTACAATGATCAAGAGCATTTATTATGCTCCTACTCTATATGGCTGATCATCTATGTGATAGCAGTCTTTCCCTTGAAAAGCTTTAAACCTAGTGTCATAATCTGGATAATTTAAATTCATATTGTGAGGAACTTTGAAGGAGATAAGCGGAAGGTACTGGGAAATGATAGAAGAAGACATTTAATACAATCTGTGTGAAGAGAGAGCAGGTCAGGAAAAGCATCCTAGACAAGATCTTGCCTGAACTGAATTAAGATGATTGTAAGAGAGAGGGGGTGAAGAATGGCAGAAAGGGAGAGAAGAAAGCAAGGGAGCAGAACAAGGAAAAAGCAGAGCAAGGGGACTGATTTGGCCAGGGAAGATAAAGGAGTTCATAGAGAAAGTGATAATTGAGATGAGTTATATATGATACCATGGCTAAGTGAGAGAAGTAAAGAAGACATGAATTGAGGTAATAATTTTATTGGTATGGACAGAAGAAAATTATCAGGACAATAGAAAGATAAGATTCAGTGACTGATTGAATATGTGGGAGAATGATTAGTGATTTTGCACTTTTGAGCCTGAATGGTAGGAACAATTATGGTTTCATTAACAGAAAGAGGGAAATTATGTGTTAAAGAAGATTTGGGGGAAGATGATGAGTTTGGTGATGTTGAATCAGAGCATTTGATTGCAAGTGAAAGTAAACCAAGTAAAATGAGGTTAAACCAAAAGAGAAAATTTGTAATACTCATAACTGGAGAAGGCAAGAGCATGCCCAGAATGCCACTGTCGGGAGCCACTGGCAGCCCCCACTGCCTGGCAGAAGGCAGAAGCATGCCCAGGAACCTAGGCAGGAACTGTGGGCAGCCTTCACCACCTGGCAAAAAGCGGGAGCATGCCCAGAAACCTACGCAGGAGGCATGGGCATCCCTCCAACCTGGCAGAAGTCAGGAGCATGCCAAAAACACTGCTTCCACACAGGTGGTCCACAACAGCCACTGCCACAGTCACTGCCACTGCAAAGGCAGCTCCTTGCCACAATAACAGCCCCAGCCATGGTGTAGGCGGCCCACCACCCACTTAACTGCATTGACACAAGGAGAGTCACCAGTGGAGACTGGAAAAAGAAGAGGAAGTCTCTCCTCACAGCCCACTCCAGAGTAATAGAAGAAGCAACTGCTCTACTAGATGACCAGACATCAATGTAGATACTAGAAATATGAAAAAACAAGAAAATATGACACCACCAAAGGAATACAATAATTCTCAAGTACCAGACCCCATAGAGCAGGAAGCCCTTGAAACAATTGAAAAGGAATTCTTTTTTTTTTTTTTTGAGACCGGCCGCACCGCGCTCAGCCAGTGAGCACACCGGTCATCCCTATATAGGATCCGAACCCACGGCGGGAGCGCTGCTGCGCTCCCAGTGCCGCACTCTCCCGAGTGCGCCATGGGCTCGGCCCTGAAAAGGAATTCTGAGCAACCATCTTAAGGAAACTCAGTGAGATACAAGAAGATTCAGTTAGACAAAATAATGAAAAGAAAAAAGAAAAATCCAGAATATGAAGGAGGAAATTTACAAAGAGATTAATACCTTTAAAAAGAATGTAGCAGAATTCCTGGAATTGAAGGATTTATTCAAGGAATTAAAAAACACAACCAAGAACATAAGCAGCAGGTTAGAACAAGCAGAAGAAAGAATTTCAATCTCAAAGATAATGTTTTCAAAATAACCCAGGCAGACAAAAAAAAAAAAAAAAAAGGAAAAAGAATTTTAAAAAAAAAAAAAAGGATAAAGAATTTTAAAAAGTGAAGAAAATCTAAGAGAGCTAGCAGATAACCTGAAGTGCACAAATATCTGAAACATGGGCATTCCAGGAGGGGAGGAGAAAGGAAAAAGCATTGAAAACCTATTCGATGAAATGATAGACTAGAAAACTTCCCAGGTAGAGGGAGAGACACAGACTTTCAGATCCAGGAGGCTCAAAGATCCCGAAATAGATGCAATGTAATGCTCAAACGTGGAAAGCTTATAAATGTATCTGCTTAGGCATGGCTGGATCAAGGGTTCAAATGATGGATATATTAGGGTTCTATCCCTAATATATCTATTTCTTGGCTGCTCCTAGGGGAGATACAGAGTTAGGTTCCTGTGAACCTCTGGTCACATTTTTGTCAACTGGCCAATAAATAACCTTGTTTTATGTATGTTTAGTTTTAAAGGTGCCTTAATGAGTATATGTCATTGATTCATTAACTTTGAACTCATGGCCAATAGCACTGTAACTCTTGTCTGAACAAAGCTTATCTAACACACTTTTTTTTTCTTGTAAGGCATATCACACAGCCTTCTTGTGCTTAGGACCAATAGATAGCACTTCAGCACTATGCTTGAGGCCATTTTAAACAGTGAAATCACCAACAAAAAGGAAGAAATATGGAAAACGTGGCACTAAATAGACTGTGAGAAGGATACTTGTTTACAGCATGAGAGCTAAACAAGAAGGCAGAGTTTTACCTTATTTGAGCTTGGCTTGGAATGCATGTGGGGTGACTCAAATTTTTGCTCTCTGCACATATTCACAAATGACTGCAAAAGCACTGCAAGTATTGATTTTGGGGTTACAAATAAATTTTAGTGAGCTAATTAGCAGATATGAGATTCACAGATAATGAGGATCAACCTTATCATGCAAAGATTAATCAAAGGAAAGCAGGGTGGCTATATTAATATCAGGTAAAGTAGACTTCAGATCAAAGAAAATTACCAGAAACAGGGAGATACATTATATAATGATAAAAACCTGTATGTTAATGTTCATAGCATCTTTATTTGTAATAACAAAAAGTTGGAAACAGCCCAAATGTCCCTCAGTGGGTGAATGGTTAAATAAACTGTGGTATATCCATACTGTGGAATACTACTCGGCATTAAAGAGGAACAGATTATTAATATAGGCAATGATCTGGATGAATCTCCAGGAAATACCACTGAATAAAATAAAATCCAATCCTAAAAGGTTATATACTGTATATTCTATTTATATAACATTCTTGAAATGAAAAAATTACAGAAATGGATAATAGATTAGTGGTTTCCAGGATTTAAGGAATGGGTTGGGCTGGGGTGGGGGGAGGGATTGGTGTAGCAGTAAAAGAGTAACATGAAGGTTCCTTGTGGTGATGGAACTATTCTGTATCCTGATGGTCTCAATGGCAGTATCCTGGTTCTGATATTGAACTACAGTTTTGTAAGATGCTACATTAGGGAAAGAGGACATGGGATATCTATGTATTCTTTCTTATAACTGCATGTGAATCTACAGTGATCTCAAAATAAAATCTGTAATTAAGAAACTTTGTGTGCTTTAGTATAGCTTCTTTCCCAGAGGTCGATAATCTTAAGTCTTATTGTCAACAAGTGATACACTGGTCTACAAATATATGTTCTGAATTCCTACTTTGCACTCAGTAGTATGGTGGCTGGAACTATTAGAAATAGAATTATAAAAGCATAAGGTTTAGGGTACATACAAAAAAGTGCATGTGTGTGTGAAAAGCATGTTCAAGTATGTCTAAGAGTATGTCTTTCAATATTTCTAATGCTCCACTGTAAATTGTAGGAACTATAGTATAAAGTGGCATTTGTAATCCTATTCAGCTCTTAACTTGCCAAGAAGAGTATTCTCTCTCAGTGTACGTAACTTCACTACAGTACCAACCATTGTATTGTCAAATCCATGTGAATTATGCAAAACAAAAGAAAAACAAATGGCTTGGCTGAAGTTTGGCACTGCAACAAGGAACCTATCAATTTGAGGTTTGTTGTAATGCATTACATTTAAAAAAAATATTCTTCCAAGTAATTTTAGTGCCTGGAATGAATGAAGAATCATATAAAGAATCTGCACATTACTTCCAAAAGATTGAGGAAAAAAGAAAAGAAAATTCTTGCCAACTTTTCCCTGGTTTGCATTTATGGAATATATAAGAGTTTAGCCTTTTAGATTCTTTCCTAATTATCAGTTAATTTTCCTGTAGAATCTCTTTGAAGAGCTATTTTCACATTTATTTGAATTTAAGGAAAAAATGGAAAATTTAGGACAACTAAGGAAAGTTTAGCTTGAGTGATAGTTCATTAATATGATCTTCAGGGGGCTGGGAGAAAAATAGATCCTATTAGATCTTAAGGCTTAGCAGATTCTTACAGATTTTGGCAAACTAGATGAGGATATCTGCTATTATAAAATCAGGTGATTGTCTATGCAATATCCAACACCAGCTTGCTATGTAATGAAGACCGTTTGTGAAAGCTGCTATATTACAGACCACAAAACAGGTAGTTAACGGATACTTTGTGCTTTGACAGGGCTGCACCATTGTACCACTCCAAGATCAGGTAAATGGTATCCTCTGGGGTTGTGTAGAGCACAGTCAGCCCTGTAGTGTGCAGCAGCCTGGGTGCCTATCGTGTGCCTGACACGGTTCTAGGTACCGAGATATAGCAGGAACAAAACAGATGAAAAAAATCCCTGCCCTCCTGGAATTTCTATTCGAGACTGGAAATAGAGCCAACAAACTAAATGGGTAATTAGTTAATTTTATAATATGTTTGGAGGGGACATGTTCCATTCAGAAAAATAAAGCAAAGGAGGAGGAAAAGGACTGCTGGGGTTGAGGGGGGAGTTGTAATTTTAAATAGAATGATTGAGGAAAGATTTTCTAAGAAGTGAATTTTGAACAGAGACTTGAAGGCACTATATTTCCTCTGGATAAGAGTGTTCTGAGCAAAGGGAACAGCTAGTGCAAAGGTATGGAGGTGGGAAACTGCACCTCAGCCACGAGGCCAAAGTGGCTGGAGCAGAGAGAGAGAGTAGTAGAACTGAGGTCTGGAAGTAGCAGGGGCTTTGTGGACTGTACTGAGGACTTTGGCTTTTACTTTGAGTGAGATGAGGCACAACTGGAGGGCTCTATGCCAGAATTATAGCTTGGATTTTCCCCACCAGAAAAAACAGTTGGACACAAAAAATGTTCCGAAGAGGAGGGGATTCTGAGTAGAAAGGACTGAAATGCATGTATTTCCTAAACTTTCTGTTCTTTCCTTAATGATATTGTGCTTAGGATACTTTTGTGGGTTTACTGAGACTGTTGAATAAATTTACATCTTATGAATATCAGATCTATGTGGCTGAATAGTATAGTTCGATAGTCTAGTTTGTAAGACTTCATGACCTCAGTAAACATATTACCCTGATTAGTGTTACTAACGGTACAATTTAAGGATTATACTTAGGTATAACTTGAGTATATAAATTATACCATAACTTAAGAGTTACTAAGGGTATAACATAAGGGTATTCCTTAAGAAATGCTTGTAGGGACTTTAAAATAATGAAACATATCCAACACACCTGGCTAAGAATGATTGCATCGCATTCCCATTTCTCTAGATAAAGGTCTGTCAGCACATCCATTACAGGCACTTCTTGTCAGGTTGAATGGCACAGCAGTCCTAAAGAGGAAAGAAATTCAAACAAAACACAAACAAAATCTTTCTGTCTTGCTTGAAGGAGACGTTCCTTCGTACTCTGATACGGTTACATCCCACAAAACTTTAGGCATCTTATTTTTGTTTTGTTTTTGGTAAAATAAGTGCCTTTGAAAAACAGTTTATCTTTGGATGTAAAGGTAAAGAAAACCCTTTTGATGTTTGGCAATAAATTTGCTTAAGAACAAAAATGATTTAAAGGACTTTTGAAAAAGGGCCAGAGTTGTCTATTTTTTTTTTCTCCTACAGATCATAATCACACTGAAAATAGGAACACTGATATGCTTAAGGGCTAAATTTATCTTTCCTGTCCCTAGAATAGGAAAGAATATCCACAAACGTGACACCCGTTTTGGAACAATAGCTGCTAAGTGCAAATTTGTTGAAAATTTGAGAAGATACATGAATTAGATAAAAGAAACCATATAAAAAAGACTTTAAATTTTTCTGTAGATTTTGAGGTAATGTATGCAAGTGGAACAACTCAAAAAGGATGTACCATGAAATGTAAGTTTCCTTCTTTCTCCTTGCTCTAAACCACTGGGTTACCCACCACAAAGGCAGCCCTGTTATCAGTGTCTTGTGTATCCTTCAAGAGATAACCTATTTTTTGTTTTTAGTTAGATGGTAGCTTATTCTGCACCTTGCTTTGTTTTCCTGACATTTCATCTTGGAGGCTATTCAATGTTCGTACATACAGAGCTACTTCATTCTTTGTAATTAGCTTCATGTTCTGCCTTATGAATGTATCATGATTTACTTAATCAGTCTACTATACATAGACATTTAACCTTTTCCAAACCTTTGCTATTACAAACAATATAACAATGCATATCCTTGTACACATTACTTTGCATGAATATATCTGTATGGTAATTTCTAGAGGAGGAATTTTTGTGTTAAAAAGTGCATACATGTATGTAAACTGCTCTCCATAAAAATTGTACACTCCCAGCAGCAATATGTAAATTTTCCTATTTCCTAATTCCCTTGCCACCACACTGTGTATCAAACCTTATGGTCAGTAACAATCTGATGGATCTTGTTTTAGTTTGCATTCTTATCATGAATGATGTTGAGTGTCTTTTCCTGAGTTTAAGAGCCATTGTATTTTCTGTGAACTGTCTGTTCATATCTTTTATCCCTTTAAAAAAGCATTATTGGGGGGCGGCCCGGTGGCGCACTGCTACAGTGCGCCGCTTGGGAGCGCGGCGGCGCTCCCGCCGAGGGTTCGGATCCCACATACAGACCGGTTCCCGCTCACTGGCTGAGCGAGGTGCGGGCGCGACACCGAGGGTTGCGATCCGTTGCCGGACACAAAAAAAGACAAAAAAAAAAAAGAGCATTATTGGTCTTTTTCTTATTGATTTACTAGTGTTCTTAACTTATGAAGTTAGCCCAGTGTTTTATGATTTATAAATATTTTCTTAACTTCTTAATCATTTGTATTTTAACTTTTTGGTTTTTGATATGAATAAGTTTTTTTTTTCTATTTTTACTAGTCAAATTTATCAATTTTTTATGGATTCTGACTTTTGTGACATAATGTATTAGTCCATTGCTGTTGCTTAAAACAAAATACCTAGAACTGGGTACTTGGTAAGAAAATGAAATTTATTGCTTACAGTTTTGGAGACTGGGAAGTCCAAAGTCCAGGGAACATGTCTGGTGAGGGGCCTCTTGGTGGTGGCTTTACAGCAATACAGGGGTCTCACATGGCAGAAAATGGCAGAGCAGAGAGAGAGAGACTCTCACATACTCTCCTTTTAAAGCCTTCAGAACTACACCCCTGATCACCATTATTAGTCCATTCACTATGGCATAGTCCTACAGTCTAATCATCTTCAAGGCCCCACTTTTCAATTACCATAGTAGGATTTCTCACCCTCAACAGTTACAGTGGAAATTAAGCTTCTAATATATGGACTTTGGGGGACACAATTCAATCAATCCATAGCACGTAATTAGAATGTTTTTCATTGTGCTGAAGTTATTTTTTAAATTCTCTCATCTTCTTATAATACTTTAATGGTTTTTATGCTTAAATCTTTGCTCTGTCTGGGATATATTTTGGTGTAAGGGGTGAGGTAGGGATCCAACTTAATTGTTTTCCATTTAGCTGTCAGGTTTTTTGTTTTTATACCATTTATTGAATATTTCACATTTTTCCCTGGGATTCAAATTTGTTTATCACATTTAACATTTCTAACTGTATTTGGATCTGTTTGGACTTTCTGTTCAGATTCATCAATCTGTTTGTCTGTTGGAAATCATGGTGTAGCTCACCAAAGATATTGTAGCTTTACAATTGGTTTTAATGTCTTGCAGTGATAATCTTTGATCATTAATCTTTTATAGAATGTTCCTGGTTATTCTTGTTTATTTTTTCTGGGAACTTTAGAATCACATCAATTTGTCTAGTTGCAAATGGGGTGTGTGTGTGTGTGTGTGTGTGTGTGTGTGAGAGAGAGAGAGAGAGAGAGAGATCATGTTAAACTCATATAACTTATAAGAAATAACTTAGGGAAAACTGACATCTTTTTTTTTTTTTTTTTCTGGTGGCTGGCTGGCATTGGGATCCAAATCCTTGATCTTGATGTTGAAAACTGACATCTTTATCATGCTGAGTATTCTTATTCATGAATGCTTCACCTTTCCATTTGTTTGATTCTTGTGTGTCCATCAGTATCACTTAAAACTTTTTTCATATAAATTGTATATATTTCTTGCTATACATTTTTTAGCTATTTTATGATTTTGATTGCTACCATAAGTACAATCTACTCTGATTTTTATCAGTGTATCGGTGTTGTTTGTTTATATGAAGAGTAGTGACATCACTGTATTATTTTGTATTCATACATTTTACTGAATTTTCTCATTGTTTATGGTTTTTCAGGTGATTCTTTTGTGTTGTCCAGGTAAATAATCATATTGTCTGCAAATAATGATAATTTTACCTTATCCTTTTAAATTTTATACCTATTTTTTATTGTTTTATTATGTTATCCAGCACCTCTAAAAAATTAATGGTGGTCATAATAGACATCCTTGTCTAATAGGAATACTAGTAGTGTTTTCATTAAGCATGTTATGCTGGCTTTCAAAATGCGATATAGATAGTTTATCATGTTAAGGGAGAATCCATCTGTCCTTAGTATAGGATACAGTAAGAATTTTTGTCAAAAGGATGTTGAATTTTATCAAAAGTCTTTTCATAATCTATGGAGATAGTAATTTAATTTTTTTTGTTACTAATATGGCAAATTATATTAATAGATTTCACATTATAGTGTAATTCTTTTATTTTGAGAATAAACCGCCCTTGGTAATGGCATACTGTACTTTAATTTGATCATGCATTCTGTTTGTAAATATTCATTTAGGATTTTTTCTCATAAATATTCATAAGTGGCTTTGGGCTGTAGGTTTCTTTTTACTGTATTATTTTTATTGGGGATTTATATCTTCATAAACATAAATTTGAGCCTTTTCTTTTTTTTTCTTCTATGCTCTACAATACTTTGAATGTCATTAGGGTTATCTATTTCTTAAGGATTTGGCAGTATTCACCTTGTGAAACCAACTGTGTTCAACTATTTTGTTGGGAGTAAATGTTTGAAAATTTGTCATACTTTTTCTGTGGACATTGGTATGATAAATTTTTAATCTCATCTGATGTGAGATTTCTTAGAAAACAGTCCATTTCATCTTAGTTCTCAAATCCGTTCACACTGAATTGAGCAAAGTAGTATTTTAGGATTTTTAAAAATTTCTTCTATTCTTTATATTTGTATTTTCTTTCCTCCTAATTAAAAAAAAATTGGCAAGTTGAAGGTTTTTTCCCCTATTCTGCCTCCTCCTTCACCCAAGAAACAGCTCTTAGGTTTACTTATTAGTTCTTCCGCATTCATTCCACATTAGAAACATTCTGTTTTCTAATTAATTAATTTCAATCTTTACTTTTATTAATTTATCCCTTCTGTCTTCCCTTCCTTTCCTTTTATTCTAACTTCTTGAGTTGGATACTTAAATCATCTCTTTCATTCTTCTTTATTAGTATTTTAACTATATTACCTAGGTAATTTTTAGTTCCTTCCTTAGTCATTAGTTTTTAGGTATCCTGTAGTTTCAGTTTTGATTTTATCTTTGATAAAAAAGTTTGCAGAATTTTAAAATATCCTGATGGTAGAGTTTTTTTTTTTTCTGGTTTTGTTATTTTTGAGTTTTCCTACATTATGAGCATAAATGTTTGTATTGTTTCTCCTTTTTGGAACTTGCTGAAGTTTTGTTTCCAAATAGTCAGGTCTGTGAATGTTCCACAGATGCTTGGAAAGAAGGTATATTCTCTATTTTCAGAATATATAACTTAAGGAATACTTTAGTTTATTTAGGTTTTCTATATTCTGATATTTTCTTTTGTTTGCTTGTTCTGTCGTGTACTGAGAGAAAAGAACTAAAGTTTTCTATTGCTGAGATTTTTATTTTCTTGTTCAAAACTTGTGTTTCCTGTAGGTTTTTCTTTAAGGGTATCGATGCTATATTACTGGATACTTAAATATCCATAACAATTAGTCTGTATTTTGGATTGTGCTCTTTAACATTATCCTTTTATTTATTTAACGTATTTTACTTTACATTCAAACTTATCTGTTATTGATATTATGAACCTTGTTTTCCTTTTGCTTGCTATTGCTGCTACAGATTTTGCCCTTCCTTTTATTTTCAATCTCTCTGGGTTAACTATTGAATCTATGGTGTTCCTGCTCTATTCAGCAGATAGTTGAATTTTGCTTTGAGATTCAGTCTAAGAGTGTCCTGCCTTTTTTCTTTTAATAGGTATGGTTAGGCCATGTGTATTCATAGAAAAAATGTTTAAGTTTAGTTCTGCCATCATATCTTATCGTTTTTTGTTCTTGTTAAATTTTGCTTTGTTGGTTGTGTGTATTTTCTGACAATTTGGAAGATTTGTATTTTTGTGCTAGCTGTTACCATATAACTATTATCTTTATGAGGCTTTCTCTATTCCCTACTATAACGATGAACTTGGCAATATCTACTTTCTTTCCCTACTCCTGTAAGAGCCTACCACAGCAAATAGTCGTAGATAATTGGCCTTAGAAGAGGCATTTTGTAGAATATAGCTTTAAGCAGAATGCTAGCCATAAAGAAGTCTTTTTGTAACCTTGGCTCATAGCATAGCTCTAGGGAAAACACCACATGACTTAGTCCTCAGGAAGAACAAGATAATAAGAGCTAATCAGGAACTTGATGAAGTAACCATTTCTCCTTTGGAAACACAGCTATCCAGGAGCAAGACAGCATCCAGCTTATGGGAGCCGGATAACACCCATGTTCCAAGGATGAATGTAAGAATTACAGGACCAGATGAAGGAATGACAATACTGGCCCTGAGATAAAGAAAGCCCAGAACCTGCAAAATTTCACATAGCAGTTTTCTAATGCGACTAACCTCCACCTTTTGTTTCCCACACTCTTCCCTTTAAAAACCCTTGCTGAGGCTCTTGAGCCTCTGAGACAGTTTACAGCTGAACTGTTTTTCAGGTTGTGCTTCTTGATAATAAAGCTTCCAACCTTGCATCAACATCAGACTCTTGAATCCTTTATTCTGGGCAAAGGAGTGGCTATTCTTGGTTACCAATTACATACCCATCCCAAAATTGATGGTACTATGTATCTTCATGTATACTTCTGTACATTTAAATATCCACATAATTCTATTGCTTGATTTACCAGTTTTAAATAATCTCTTTTGACCGATAGTATATCAAGTAGAATGTTTTTATCAACAAGTAATTGAAAACTCATCTAATGGTTGCTTAATCAATAAAGACATTCGTTATCTCAATAATATGAATGATAATATGTTATCTCAATGATATGAAAGCGGTAGGGTAGTTCTAAATATCTTAACAATCTCATTAGAACCCAGTTTTTCCATCTTTTCACTTTGCCATTCTCAGCATATAAGCTCTTATCTTCATGGTTGTCTCTTCTTGGTTGCATTTACAAGCATGAATTTACCATATAGGTGTGGCAAGACATAGAGGAAAGTGTTATTTGTCTTCGCACATTACTTATAAGAGCAAAGAAACAAATGTCTTCTGTCTCGTTATTCAGAATTGAATCACATGTTTATACTAAAGCCAGTTAATATCAAGGGAAATAGATTTACTAAGACTGACTTAGACTAATCATGGATCGTTCTCTGGAGCTGGGAGAATCTCCTTCTAGCTCTGCCCATAAAGAAGTGGGAAAGGATGGATTTATGTAGGTCCCTAATGGTGTCTGCTACCCCTGCCTCTATAAGATGAGGAAATCAGCATACATATACTTTCTTGCTCCCTTACTGTCTCAATTTTTGTTAATTATACATTGCTACATGTTAAGGCTTCTAACATATTCATTCTACCCTGTAACCATAATCACTATGTTTGTTTTCATCTCAGTTATAGTGAATTCAGTACAAATGTTAGTCATTTTGCAAGAGTTTTATAATGCATTTCTTGATTGGCTGAAGTTAATACAATAGCAATTTCTTCCAGGGATGGCAAAGGGAGGGAGGATATCAAATTCTTTGGGTTCTTGTGTGCTCAAAAAATGTTTGTAGCTGTCTCTATACTTCAACAACAGTATGACTGGATATAAAGTTCTTGGTCTTATTTCCTTAAGGATTTTTCTGTAGATGGGATAAAAAATATGATTGAAACCTGTTCCATTATCTTGATTATGCTTTTAGGAACATTAGTTATGCACATGTTTGATTTTTATTTTCTGACTCTCATATGTATCATTTTTGGTGTAATCATTTTTTAACTTGGTTATTTACATTTCATTCTGATCACCTATCTCATTTGTGTTCTTCATGATTCTTTGTTTTCAGTAGTATTTAGGCTGAAATATTTGGGATGTTTCCAATATGATGCTCATTTCTCTGGTGGTTTTATTTTTCTCTTCTGTTTATGAAAGCTGCCATACATTAGTCATCTCTTCCTATTGCCTACCCTTATTTTACTTGAGCTCTTGTATATTTACTTAGAATTTTTGTTTTATAGAGGCATTTGCTTATTTTTGGTTTCATGTCATTATATTTGGTCACAGCTTTTATCTGTTCTATGTCTATTTGTGCAAGGTTTGTACAGGAAAGCGATCAATGCTGCGTTCCAGGCTAACAAAAATTGTCTTATGACATGGGGTTTTATGTGCTTTTTTTTTTTTTTTTTTTTTTAAAGTTTTTACTTTTCCCCCCTCTGCCTTGCTTTCAGACAGCTTTCTGAAAATATGGCTTTTTTTTTTTTTTTTTAAAGTTTTTACTTTTCCCCCCTCTGCCTTGCTTTCAGACAGCTTTCTGAAAATATGGCTTTTTTTTTTTTTTTTTAAAGTTTTTACTTTTCCCCCCTCTGCCTTGCTTTCAGACAGCTTTCTGAAAATATGGCTTTTTTTTTTTTTTTTTAAAGTTTTTACTTTTCCCCCCTCTGCCTTGCTTTCAGACAGCTTTCTGAAAATATGGCTTTTTTTTTTTTTTTTTAAAGTTTTTACTTTTCCCCCCTCTGCCTTGCTTTCAGACAGCTTTCTGAAAATATGGCTTTTTTTTTTTTTTTTTTTTTTTTTTTTTTAAAGTTTTTACTTTTCTCCCCTCTGCCTTGCTTTCAGACAGCTTTCTGAAAATATGGCTTGTACATGTGCTTTGTTATTCGGTCCCAGTTACATGCTTTCTTTTGTGCCAACTTTGGTCCAGGACATCTCCTGCTGCCATGTACCTACTTCCATTATGCCTAACAGGGATTGTTAGTTTTTCCTGTTAGAGTGTAACATTTACTTTGGAGAACTGTCTTCTGCAGGTTTTGTCTTAGATCTGTAGCCACAGGTGCTCTCTTTTGATAGCTTCCTGCAATTCTGTTTGAGCTGTTACACAAAGTTGACTTGTCCAATGCAGTGGAAATGATGTGTGCCTGGCTCTTGTGGATGCTGTAGTTGTTGACTTGTTCAGACTATCATGGTCTCTCCTGATAATTGTAGTAGTTAGGAAAGGCTGGTCTAGAGTCCTCTCCCTACCTATGACTCTAGGGCGACATTATGGCTTCCTGTTCTCATGACATGAAAATATGACTACAGTCCCTCTGTTGTCTTTTATGAAACACAAAGTAAAATGTTCCGTTAGCAACTGTTATCCCAAATCCAGGAGGTAACCAGAATTGCTTTTGAAATGTGTTTCTCCACGGCAATATTTATTTTTAAGACATCTTTATATGTCAAAAATACCTAACACAGTGTCCATTGTGTATATAAAAAAATCTCTTCAGGAATATTTTCTGAATGTAAGAATAAATCTACATAAGCCAGTTGTATTAGTTTCCTAGGGTTGCCTTAACAAATTACCATAAAATTGGTGGCATAAAATAATAGGTATTTATCCTTCACAGTCTTGAAGGGCAGAAGTTCTTTTTTTGTTGTTTTTTTTTTGAAGGTAACACTATACTTTAATACTATATAACGGAAACACTTTCACAGAAATTAAGGGCAGGGTATACACCTAATTCATAAAATTGTAGATTCTGAGGGTTGGAGGAAACATCAGAGGTCATAAAACCAATTCCCAGTTCTAATGAGTTACAGCT
>NW_007726134.1:0-6958 GCF_000696425.1 Galeopterus variegatus | reverse complement strand
TGTTCGGATCCCACATACAGACCGGTTCCCGCTCACTGGCTGAGCGAGGTGCGGGCGCGACACCGAGGGTTGCGATCCGTTGCCGGACACAAAAAAAGACAAAAAAAAAAAAGAGCATTATTGGTCTTTTTCTTATTGATTTACTAGTGTTCTTAACTTATGAAGTTAGCCCAGTGTTTTATGATTTATAAATATTTTCTTAACTTCTTAATCATTTGTATTTTAACTTTTTGGTTTTTGATATGAATAAGTTTTTTTTTTCTATTTTTACTAGTCAAATTTATCAATTTTTTATGGATTCTGACTTTTGTGACATAATGTATTAGTCCATTGCTGTTGCTTAAAACAAAATACCTAGAACTGGGTACTTGGTAAGAAAATGAAATTTATTGCTTACAGTTTTGGAGACTGGGAAGTCCAAAGTCCAGGGAACATGTCTGGTGAGGGGCCTCTTGGTGGTGGCTTTACAGCAATACAGGGGTCTCACATGGCAGAAAATGGCAGAGCAGAGAGAGAGAGACTCTCACATACTCTCCTTTTAAAGCCTTCAGAACTACACCCCTGATCACCATTATTAGTCCATTCACTATGGCATAGTCCTACAGTCTAATCATCTTCAAGGCCCCACTTTTCAATTACCATAGTAGGATTTCTCACCCTCAACAGTTACAGTGGAAATTAAGCTTCTAATATATGGACTTTGGGGGACACAATTCAATCAATCCATAGCACGTAATTAGAATGTTTTTCATTGTGCTGAAGTTATTTTTTAAATTCTCTCATCTTCTTATAATACTTTAATGGTTTTTATGCTTAAATCTTTGCTCTGTCTGGGATATATTTTGGTGTAAGGGGTGAGGTAGGGATCCAACTTAATTGTTTTCCATTTAGCTGTCAGGTTTTTTGTTTTTATACCATTTATTGAATATTTCACATTTTTCCCTGGGATTCAAATTTGTTTATCACATTTAACATTTCTAACTGTATTTGGATCTGTTTGGACTTTCTGTTCAGATTCATCAATCTGTTTGTCTGTTGGAAATCATGGTGTAGCTCACCAAAGATATTGTAGCTTTACAATTGGTTTTAATGTCTTGCAGTGATAATCTTTGATCATTAATCTTTTATAGAATGTTCCTGGTTATTCTTGTTTATTTTTTCTGGGAACTTTAGAATCACATCAATTTGTCTAGTTGCAAATGGGGTGTGTGTGTGTGTGTGTGTGTGTGTGTGTGAGAGAGAGAGAGAGAGAGAGAGATCATGTTAAACTCATATAACTTATAAGAAATAACTTAGGGAAAACTGACATCTTTTTTTTTTTTTTTTTCTGGTGGCTGGCTGGCATTGGGATCCAAATCCTTGATCTTGATGTTGAAAACTGACATCTTTATCATGCTGAGTATTCTTATTCATGAATGCTTCACCTTTCCATTTGTTTGATTCTTGTGTGTCCATCAGTATCACTTAAAACTTTTTTCATATAAATTGTATATATTTCTTGCTATACATTTTTTAGCTATTTTATGATTTTGATTGCTACCATAAGTACAATCTACTCTGATTTTTATCAGTGTATCGGTGTTGTTTGTTTATATGAAGAGTAGTGACATCACTGTATTATTTTGTATTCATACATTTTACTGAATTTTCTCATTGTTTATGGTTTTTCAGGTGATTCTTTTGTGTTGTCCAGGTAAATAATCATATTGTCTGCAAATAATGATAATTTTACCTTATCCTTTTAAATTTTATACCTATTTTTTATTGTTTTATTATGTTATCCAGCACCTCTAAAAAATTAATGGTGGTCATAATAGACATCCTTGTCTAATAGGAATACTAGTAGTGTTTTCATTAAGCATGTTATGCTGGCTTTCAAAATGCGATATAGATAGTTTATCATGTTAAGGGAGAATCCATCTGTCCTTAGTATAGGATACAGTAAGAATTTTTGTCAAAAGGATGTTGAATTTTATCAAAAGTCTTTTCATAATCTATGGAGATAGTAATTTAATTTTTTTTGTTACTAATATGGCAAATTATATTAATAGATTTCACATTATAGTGTAATTCTTTTATTTTGAGAATAAACCGCCCTTGGTAATGGCATACTGTACTTTAATTTGATCATGCATTCTGTTTGTAAATATTCATTTAGGATTTTTTCTCATAAATATTCATAAGTGGCTTTGGGCTGTAGGTTTCTTTTTACTGTATTATTTTTATTGGGGATTTATATCTTCATAAACATAAATTTGAGCCTTTTCTTTTTTTTTCTTCTATGCTCTACAATACTTTGAATGTCATTAGGGTTATCTATTTCTTAAGGATTTGGCAGTATTCACCTTGTGAAACCAACTGTGTTCAACTATTTTGTTGGGAGTAAATGTTTGAAAATTTGTCATACTTTTTCTGTGGACATTGGTATGATAAATTTTTAATCTCATCTGATGTGAGATTTCTTAGAAAACAGTCCATTTCATCTTAGTTCTCAAATCCGTTCACACTGAATTGAGCAAAGTAGTATTTTAGGATTTTTAAAAATTTCTTCTATTCTTTATATTTGTATTTTCTTTCCTCCTAATTAAAAAAAAATTGGCAAGTTGAAGGTTTTTTCCCCTATTCTGCCTCCTCCTTCACCCAAGAAACAGCTCTTAGGTTTACTTATTAGTTCTTCCGCATTCATTCCACATTAGAAACATTCTGTTTTCTAATTAATTAATTTCAATCTTTACTTTTATTAATTTATCCCTTCTGTCTTCCCTTCCTTTCCTTTTATTCTAACTTCTTGAGTTGGATACTTAAATCATCTCTTTCATTCTTCTTTATTAGTATTTTAACTATATTACCTAGGTAATTTTTAGTTCCTTCCTTAGTCATTAGTTTTTAGGTATCCTGTAGTTTCAGTTTTGATTTTATCTTTGATAAAAAAGTTTGCAGAATTTTAAAATATCCTGATGGTAGAGTTTTTTTTTTTTCTGGTTTTGTTATTTTTGAGTTTTCCTACATTATGAGCATAAATGTTTGTATTGTTTCTCCTTTTTGGAACTTGCTGAAGTTTTGTTTCCAAATAGTCAGGTCTGTGAATGTTCCACAGATGCTTGGAAAGAAGGTATATTCTCTATTTTCAGAATATATAACTTAAGGAATACTTTAGTTTATTTAGGTTTTCTATATTCTGATATTTTCTTTTGTTTGCTTGTTCTGTCGTGTACTGAGAGAAAAGAACTAAAGTTTTCTATTGCTGAGATTTTTATTTTCTTGTTCAAAACTTGTGTTTCCTGTAGGTTTTTCTTTAAGGGTATCGATGCTATATTACTGGATACTTAAATATCCATAACAATTAGTCTGTATTTTGGATTGTGCTCTTTAACATTATCCTTTTATTTATTTAACGTATTTTACTTTACATTCAAACTTATCTGTTATTGATATTATGAACCTTGTTTTCCTTTTGCTTGCTATTGCTGCTACAGATTTTGCCCTTCCTTTTATTTTCAATCTCTCTGGGTTAACTATTGAATCTATGGTGTTCCTGCTCTATTCAGCAGATAGTTGAATTTTGCTTTGAGATTCAGTCTAAGAGTGTCCTGCCTTTTTTCTTTTAATAGGTATGGTTAGGCCATGTGTATTCATAGAAAAAATGTTTAAGTTTAGTTCTGCCATCATATCTTATCGTTTTTTGTTCTTGTTAAATTTTGCTTTGTTGGTTGTGTGTATTTTCTGACAATTTGGAAGATTTGTATTTTTGTGCTAGCTGTTACCATATAACTATTATCTTTATGAGGCTTTCTCTATTCCCTACTATAACGATGAACTTGGCAATATCTACTTTCTTTCCCTACTCCTGTAAGAGCCTACCACAGCAAATAGTCGTAGATAATTGGCCTTAGAAGAGGCATTTTGTAGAATATAGCTTTAAGCAGAATGCTAGCCATAAAGAAGTCTTTTTGTAACCTTGGCTCATAGCATAGCTCTAGGGAAAACACCACATGACTTAGTCCTCAGGAAGAACAAGATAATAAGAGCTAATCAGGAACTTGATGAAGTAACCATTTCTCCTTTGGAAACACAGCTATCCAGGAGCAAGACAGCATCCAGCTTATGGGAGCCGGATAACACCCATGTTCCAAGGATGAATGTAAGAATTACAGGACCAGATGAAGGAATGACAATACTGGCCCTGAGATAAAGAAAGCCCAGAACCTGCAAAATTTCACATAGCAGTTTTCTAATGCGACTAACCTCCACCTTTTGTTTCCCACACTCTTCCCTTTAAAAACCCTTGCTGAGGCTCTTGAGCCTCTGAGACAGTTTACAGCTGAACTGTTTTTCAGGTTGTGCTTCTTGATAATAAAGCTTCCAACCTTGCATCAACATCAGACTCTTGAATCCTTTATTCTGGGCAAAGGAGTGGCTATTCTTGGTTACCAATTACATACCCATCCCAAAATTGATGGTACTATGTATCTTCATGTATACTTCTGTACATTTAAATATCCACATAATTCTATTGCTTGATTTACCAGTTTTAAATAATCTCTTTTGACCGATAGTATATCAAGTAGAATGTTTTTATCAACAAGTAATTGAAAACTCATCTAATGGTTGCTTAATCAATAAAGACATTCGTTATCTCAATAATATGAATGATAATATGTTATCTCAATGATATGAAAGCGGTAGGGTAGTTCTAAATATCTTAACAATCTCATTAGAACCCAGTTTTTCCATCTTTTCACTTTGCCATTCTCAGCATATAAGCTCTTATCTTCATGGTTGTCTCTTCTTGGTTGCATTTACAAGCATGAATTTACCATATAGGTGTGGCAAGACATAGAGGAAAGTGTTATTTGTCTTCGCACATTACTTATAAGAGCAAAGAAACAAATGTCTTCTGTCTCGTTATTCAGAATTGAATCACATGTTTATACTAAAGCCAGTTAATATCAAGGGAAATAGATTTACTAAGACTGACTTAGACTAATCATGGATCGTTCTCTGGAGCTGGGAGAATCTCCTTCTAGCTCTGCCCATAAAGAAGTGGGAAAGGATGGATTTATGTAGGTCCCTAATGGTGTCTGCTACCCCTGCCTCTATAAGATGAGGAAATCAGCATACATATACTTTCTTGCTCCCTTACTGTCTCAATTTTTGTTAATTATACATTGCTACATGTTAAGGCTTCTAACATATTCATTCTACCCTGTAACCATAATCACTATGTTTGTTTTCATCTCAGTTATAGTGAATTCAGTACAAATGTTAGTCATTTTGCAAGAGTTTTATAATGCATTTCTTGATTGGCTGAAGTTAATACAATAGCAATTTCTTCCAGGGATGGCAAAGGGAGGGAGGATATCAAATTCTTTGGGTTCTTGTGTGCTCAAAAAATGTTTGTAGCTGTCTCTATACTTCAACAACAGTATGACTGGATATAAAGTTCTTGGTCTTATTTCCTTAAGGATTTTTCTGTAGATGGGATAAAAAATATGATTGAAACCTGTTCCATTATCTTGATTATGCTTTTAGGAACATTAGTTATGCACATGTTTGATTTTTATTTTCTGACTCTCATATGTATCATTTTTGGTGTAATCATTTTTTAACTTGGTTATTTACATTTCATTCTGATCACCTATCTCATTTGTGTTCTTCATGATTCTTTGTTTTCAGTAGTATTTAGGCTGAAATATTTGGGATGTTTCCAATATGATGCTCATTTCTCTGGTGGTTTTATTTTTCTCTTCTGTTTATGAAAGCTGCCATACATTAGTCATCTCTTCCTATTGCCTACCCTTATTTTACTTGAGCTCTTGTATATTTACTTAGAATTTTTGTTTTATAGAGGCATTTGCTTATTTTTGGTTTCATGTCATTATATTTGGTCACAGCTTTTATCTGTTCTATGTCTATTTGTGCAAGGTTTGTACAGGAAAGCGATCAATGCTGCGTTCCAGGCTAACAAAAATTGTCTTATGACATGGGGTTTTATGTGCTTTTTTTTTTTTTTTTTTTTTTAAAGTTTTTACTTTTCTCCCCTCTGCCTTGCTTTCAGACAGCTTTCTGAAAATATGGCTTGTACATGTGCTTTGTTATTCGGTCCCAGTTACATGCTTTCTTTTGTGCCAACTTTGGTCCAGGACATCTCCTGCTGCCATGTACCTACTTCCATTATGCCTAACAGGGATTGTTAGTTTTTCCTGTTAGAGTGTAACATTTACTTTGGAGAACTGTCTTCTGCAGGTTTTGTCTTAGATCTGTAGCCACAGGTGCTCTCTTTTGATAGCTTCCTGCAATTCTGTTTGAGCTGTTACACAAAGTTGACTTGTCCAATGCAGTGGAAATGATGTGTGCCTGGCTCTTGTGGATGCTGTAGTTGTTGACTTGTTCAGACTATCATGGTCTCTCCTGATAATTGTAGTAGTTAGGAAAGGCTGGTCTAGAGTCCTCTCCCTACCTATGACTCTAGGGCGACATTATGGCTTCCTGTTCTCATGACATGAAAATATGACTACAGTCCCTCTGTTGTCTTTTATGAAACACAAAGTAAAATGTTCCGTTAGCAACTGTTATCCCAAATCCAGGAGGTAACCAGAATTGCTTTTGAAATGTGTTTCTCCACGGCAATATTTATTTTTAAGACATCTTTATATGTCAAAAATACCTAACACAGTGTCCATTGTGTATATAAAAAAATCTCTTCAGGAATATTTTCTGAATGTAAGAATAAATCTACATAAGCCAGTTGTATTAGTTTCCTAGGGTTGCCTTAACAAATTACCATAAAATTGGTGGCATAAAATAATAGGTATTTATCCTTCACAGTCTTGAAGGGCAGAAGTTCTTTTTTTGTTGTTTTTTTTTTGAAGGTAACACTATACTTTAATACTATATAACGGAAACACTTTCACAGAAATTAAGGGCAGGGTATACACCTAATTCATAAAATTGTAGA
>NW_007726133.1:1602374-1609719 GCF_000696425.1 Galeopterus variegatus | reverse complement strand
AAAGATTTATTTGCCTTTTGCTGCTCTTGGAAATGCAATCAATACTCTGGTATCACAGCGAACGGCTCACAGGATCTCGCTGACTCCTGGCGCGGCCGCTCTGACCCAACGCCATCTTCCAAATTCAAAAATGTAGATTAAATTTCTGACCTATATTATTTCTATCTCTCTGAAGAACTTCTTTTAATATTTTTTGCAAGGCAGGTCTACTGGCAACAAATTCTCTCAATTATTGTTTGTTGATGCAATCTTTTTTTTTTTTTTTTTTCCTTTTTGTCTTTTTTCGTGACCGGCCACGGATTGCAACCCTCAGTGTTGCGCCCGTACTGGACCGGGACCGGCTACAGGATTGCAGCCCTCGGTGTTGCTCCCGCACCTCGCTCAGCCAGTGAGCGGCCGGTCTGTGTGTGGGATCCGAACCCTCGGCGGGAGCGCCACCGCGCTTCCCAAGCGGCGCACTGTAGCAGTGTGCCACCGGGCCGGCCCTACAATCTTTAATTGTCATTCATTTTTGAAGGATACTTTCACAGGGTACAGAATTCTACGTTGGGAGTTTTTTATCTCTCAACACTTTAAATATTTCCCTCCACTCTCTTCTTGTTTGCATGGTTTCTGAGGAAACATTAGATGTAATTCCTATCTTTGTTTCTTTATAGAAAAAATGCTTTTTCCTCTGGATTCTTTCAAGATTTTTTATCTTTGATTTTCTGCAGTTTGGATATGACAGGCCTAGGTATAGATTTTTTGGCATTTATACTGCTTCATGTTGTCTAAGTTTCCAAGATCTGTGGTTTGGTACCTGGCATTAATTTGGGGAAATTCTCAGTCATTGTTGCTTCAAATATTTCTTCTCTTTCTTCATCCCTTTCTTCTCCTTCTGATATTTTAATTATGCATTAGTTGTACCTTTTGTAGTGGTCCCACAGTATTTGGCTATTCTGTTTTATTATTGTTATTGCTATTATTGTCATTATTGTTATTTTCTGTTTTTCAGTTTTGAAGGTTTCTATTGTCAAATTCTAAGCTCAGAGATTCTTTCCACTGTCATGTTCAGTGTACTATTGAGCCCAGCAAAGGCTTTCTTCATTTTTGTTACAGTGTTTTTGATCTCTGGTTTTTATTTTTGATTCTTAGAATTTCCATCTCTCTGCTTACATTATCCATCTCTTCTTTGTATGTTGTCTTCTCTTTCCATTAAAGTTATATCATATTAATCATAGTTGTTTTAAAATTCCTGGTTTGATAATTACAACATTCCTGCCATATTTGACTGGTCCTGATGCTTATTCAGTGTTCAAACCATATTTTTTCCCTTTTAGTATGCCTTGTAACTTTTGGTTTAAAGGTGAACATGATTTAGTGGGAAAAGGAATTGTGGTAAATAGGCTTTTAGTAATGTAGAGGTAAGTTGGGGGAGGGTGCGTTCTATAGTTCTATGATTAGCTCTGTATTTGATGAACCTGTGCCCCAGGTATATGAACTTCACCAGTGCTTCTTAGAGATGTTTTCTCCTCTTAGGTGGAACACAATGGCTAGAGGTGGCTGGAGTTGGTTATTTCCCTTCTGCCAGGTAGGTTAGGATCTGATTAGACCCCAGCAGCTTAGCCTCTGGTATAATAGTTACTCCTGAGTGCAGGCCTTGTTAAGAATAACAATGCTGTTGGGCATTTTGAAATGGTCGCTTTTCCCCTGCCCCCGCAGAAGCATGAGAGGATTATTCTCCAATCTTCACTGTGAGAAACTGGCAGAGCTCCTAGAGGTAATACTCATGAAAGTGTGCCCCACCCCCTCCTGCGACTGGGTCTCAGTTTTAACTCTCAGATTTGTCCACTCTGAGCCCCCAGCAATTTGTTGATTACAGCTCAGGTTTTCCTACCCTGGCACTGGTTTCTGTGGAGATTTTTGCTGGGTGGTTTTTGCTCAGGTAAGTAGTATTTCTCTCTGCCTGTCTGTGTCTTTGCTTTTGGGGGCAGCAGTCTGCCCTATGAACTCACTTCTCTAATAGATCTAAGAAGGCTTGTTAGTTTTTCTGTTCATTCAGATTTTTATTTATTGTTAGGATGGAGTGAGCTCCTCACATGCTGGACTGGAAACCAGAAGTCTTTCTAGTTAAATTTGAGAGGAAAAAAATCAACTTTGCAAAGTTGGAAGGAGTCAAATGCAAACTCACTGCGACAAAAGAAGCTCTAATTTTTTTTTTTTGTCTTTTGTCTTTTTCCATGTCCGGCAACGGATCGCAACCCTCTGTGTTGCCCCCGTACCGGACCGGGGACCGGCAACGGGATCGCAACCCTCGGTGTTGCTCCCGTGCCTCGCTCAGCCAGTGAGCAGGAACCGGTCTGTATGTGGGATCCGAACCCTCGGAGGGAGCGCCGCCGCGCTTCCCAAGCAGCGCACTTATCCAGTGCGCCACCCGGCTGGCCCCAGAAGCTCTAATTTTGAAAGCCCACTTTAAGAAGAAAAGTACTGAAATAAGAAGGGAAAGTCAATGTCAACCCTCAGTGTTGCCCCCGTACCGGACCGGGGACCGGCAACGGGATCGCAACCCTCGGTGTTGCTCCCGTGCCTCGCTCAGCCAGTGAGCAGGAACCGGTCTGTATGTGGGATCCGAACCCTCGGAGGGAGCGCCGCCGCGCTTCCCAAGCAGCGCACTTATCCAGTGCGCCACCCGGCTGGCCCCAGAAGCTCTAATTTTGAAAGCCCACTTTAAGAAGAAAAGTACTGAAATAAGAAGGGAAAGTCAATGTTGATTGATCACCCAAGCTTCATTGTTTATCCCAACACTTGACTTTTCCTCATATCAGATTTGTTTCCCTGGGTTTTTTTCTTCCATTAAAACAAAACAAACTATTTTAGTCACAGACTTTGTTTTTATCTATTTGTTTTCTATATTCAGGTTTTGAGCTTTACTTGTCTCAGTCATGCCCACTCCTATATGATAAACTTTCTTAATTTCTCAGCTCTTGCTCTTTATCCTCATTATGAGAAAAAAATCAAAAGCTTGAAACTAATATGTCTCCTTTTGGTAGCCAGGGGCTTTCCAGAGTTAGGAAATTACTATGTGTTAGAATGAAATGCTAATAAAAACCCCAAAGTAAATATTTTAGTAGTTCACTAAAGAAAGAACCTCAAATACTGTGTGGAAGACAACTTAGAGTGAGGTTTAAATAGCTCAATATAAAAACCTGTTTGACCTGTTAAGACAGGTGTGGATAATCACAATTTCCTATTAAAAGACACAACAACAAAAAAACCCCCTATAAATGCAAGACAAATACATCAGGGCATGAGAACTCCAAATGGATAGACTGGGAATTTTAAACTTCTCCCAGTGTGTACAGCCTAAGAGACCCGACTCAGTGTCAGCTAACAGGGAACAGGGAATCAACACCTGTGTTCAACACCTCAGCACAAATTTAAGGTTTATCTTCGATGCAGTGGGAATACTCATTTGCCTTTTTTTTTTAATGTTTAGTTTTGTTTTCATTGGTTATGAATATTCATGGAGTACAAAGCAAATTGTCAGCACTCGTGCCTAAGATGTGATGGCCAGATCCATACTGGGAGCATGCCCGTTACCACAAATTGTGATTATACCCCGTGTCCCAAACCCAGTTATCCCTTCAATTATCCCTGACCTCCCTCCCCATCCCCCTTTCCCCATTCCACTTTTTATCCCTAGGTATGTTCTCTCCCTCTGCAAGTCCAACGCACCACTGTGGTCTTTCTTTCCTTTCTTCTTCATCTCTTTAATAACTCAGTTTCTCTAGTTGTAAAATGACATTTTACATTATGAAGGGTGGTCAAAAATTAAGTCAATATGCTAATGCCAGCTTTTAATTTCATGTAGTGAAATAAATTAACACAGCAATAATTCTAAATAGTTACTTGGATCAAAAGTTATGATACAATCTCAATATACCTTTCATCAAAGTACAAAATCTGTACAAAAAGCGCAACTTGACCTTTAAGAAGTGCCCCCTTGTGGAGGTTTTGTTCATTGTTATAATAGCCAATTTTCCAAAAGAACACACGCCAAACGCAGAAATGAGTACAGAACTTCACACAGACTTAAGTGAAACTTTAAGACCTTTTATACTTAAGCCATTTTGAATATTGGAAATTAAGCCTATATAGTTTTGGGTATAAACAGCTCTTTCTGTTCTTTCCTATCCACCTTTGTGAATAACAGGATTGGTCTTTTACTATCAGTAATGACAGATATCCTGATAGATAGCACTAAAACCGAATTGTATCTTTTTCTTCTTTTTTCTTTTTTTTCACCTTTTTTTTTTTTTAACTCCTAGCAATAATCTCAATGAATTGTATTTTGAGACAAATGCTGGCACAAATACTTTTTAAAAAACACAAAAATCTACCTTGCCTAAGGTAGATTAAATTAAATTAAAGTCAATTACAATGCTAAAACATTTATTCTGCAAGAAAAGGATATGTATGGAGAATCCTTACCATTGGCCGTATAGGGGAGGAAAAATTGCCTCTACCCATTTAGGTTATATGGCTGGTCTGCAAATTATATTGATCTAAGACAGGTTAACATGAGAAAAACAATTTTAGTTGTGTTTCTTATACACAGTAGTCCCAAAAACATATGAGACTCAAGGAATCAGTCAGATGACTGAGACATGTAACATCCTGAGGTACAGAAGAAATAAGGGTCTGGGGTTTCTGGGGGTTGTGGAGGCAAATTATGGGAAGGAGAGGGGAAGAAATGTATGGTCAATAGAGGCCGCCTTGTTATGCAGATAAAAAACCTCTCAGGTGATAAACATTGTCCCTTAAGAGTAGCTGTGTTCCTGGTACAGATGCCTTTGCTAATGAATTTTCTTTAGAGATGTAAATTTCCTTACAAAAGTGGAAAGAAATTTATACTTTAGAGAGTCAAGGGGAAGAAAAAGAGCTTTTCCTGCATTGGCTGGCTGTCAGTTTCTCTTAGCTCAAAATAATATGCCAAAGTGGCATATTTTGGGGTGACTTGTTCTAAACCTCTTCAGTTGGAATACAGGGTCTGGAATATTTGCAGATCTATAGGGTTTCCATCTCATCCCTTAGGGTCTGCTGATGGAAGGTAATACCTACTTTTTTGTCTCTTAAAGGAAAAGGCTCATGGGCAGCTGCATGGGTCTCTAAGGGATATCCAGCTTCTCATTGAGGCTAATCTGCATTCCATCTGGAAAACTCTAGAATGGCCCCACAGGCTGCCTGGTGATCCTTGGAAGAAATTCAGAAAAACATTGAGACAGGTGGTTGGTTAACTATGCTATTATAAGAATAAGCTGTCGTATTCTGCAGTGCCAAGCACAGTGCCTTGCACACAATAGGATTTTAATAAATACTTGTTGACTGATTAAGTCAAAGCATCATTCTGAGTCAAGCTTCCCAGAAAAGGAAAACTATCTGTGTCCTCACTTGTTCTGAGGAGAGAGAATGAAAGAGCCTCTGCCTGATCCTCAGGAGTAGGTACCTGGATGGTACAGGCAGTACTACAGGAAGTGCTATCCCACTAAGTGCCTAATCCCAGTCCCTGGGGAATAATGGAAGTTCCTCCACAGAGATACCAATCAACCCAAAAGAACTAGAACAGTAGTTCTCAGAGTGTAGTCCTGGGTCCTGCAGCAGCAGGCGTCACCTGTGAGCTTGTTAGAAATAGAAATTCATTTTCCCCTCCCCGCAACTTTCTGAATCAGAATCTCCAAGGGTTTGCCCAGGAAACTGTTTTTAACAGACTCTCCAACTTATTCTTATTCACATTAAAGTTTTAAAACCCACTAAACTAGACTATCCTTTCAAAGTCAAAGTGAGCCACCAGAGCAGCAGTTCTGAAACCTGGATGAACATTAGGAAAATCTGGAGATTCTGAGAACATTGATGCGAGACCTCATCCCAAACCAAATAAAGAAGAGTCCCGGGAGGATGAGATTAGGTTATTGACAGCCCACAAGGCTCCCCAGGTGATTCTAAGGAGCAGCCAGCTGAGAACCAATCACCTTGCAGTTGGGCTGTTAAGGTGGGCTGAAAGCTGTGATGCTGAGCAAACCACTGGAGCTCGGCCGCAGTTTGAAGGTGACAAGCTTGTCAACCCAGGACAGGGAACGGTAGAGTGGTGCCTGGCACCTGAGAGCATTTCAGAGATGCTCATTAAAAAAGTGGTGGTGACATCAAGTGAGAATTTTTAACCAGACATTCAACAAATTATTGTGTGCCATCTATGTGTTCTAGGTGCTAGGGACACAGCAGGGAACAAAAAAAGGTCTCATGGGGCTTACATTCTAGTGGATGAGGACAGAAAGTAAGTGGATAGAATATGTAATATAGCAGATGGTGATTAAAGGAAAAAATAAAGCAGAGAATTATGTTGTCACAGCACGGGAAGAAAAATCCTCATTAATAATGTCACGACTGGGCCGGCCCGGTGGCGCACTGCTACAGTGCGCCGCTTGGGAGTGCGGCGGCCCTCCCGCCAAGGGTTCTGATCCCACATACAGACCGGTTCCCGCTCACTGGCTGAGCGAGGTGAGGGGACAACACCGAGGGTTGCGATCCCGTTGCCGGTCCCGGTCCCGTACAGGCACGACACTGAGGGTTGTGATCTGTTGCCGGTCATGAAAAAAAAAGGGAAAAAAAAAAATAATGTCACGACTGAGCTGAGACCTGAAGGAAGTGAGGAAGTCAGTTTTGGGGGTACCTTGAAGACTGAAGCAAAGGGAAAAGCAAGTGCAAAGGCACAATCATTCTTGGTGTGTAGGGGGAAGAGGGGAAGACACCACGGCAGCTTGAACCAAGGCAGCAACAGTGCTGTATCTGAGGTGGTCAGTTCTTGTATCTTGAGGATTCGTGTATTTTGAGGATAGAAGCAACAAAATTTTCTGATGAATTGAACATAGGGTAGGAAAGAAGAGGAGGACAGCAGAATGTTGCTAAAGTTTTGGTCTGAGAAGTTATAAGGATGAATTGTTGTTTACTGAGACTGAGAAGAATGAAGGTGTATTGCTTAGTGACTACACCAATTGTATGGCTAGGCAATTCATAAGCCAAAATGTTTCATTATTTTAGTTATGCTAGGTTTTCCATTTGTATTGTCTGGGCTAGGGGGTTAGGGCCCACAGACCCTTCAAACCCGTTGAACAGACTGGGTCACAGACCCCTCACACACAGGTCCATGCTAGGTAATTGGGAAAAGATCCCGGGAGCCATCGGCAGATGACATGAGATTCGTCCTCAGCTTCTGCAGCAATGGCTTGTAGCAGATCCAGCAGTGGCAGCGGTGATGGCGGCATGGGAGGAGGGGGGGCGGGAATCAGAGCCATTCATCTTAGACACCTGG
>NW_007726133.1:1571564-1601395 GCF_000696425.1 Galeopterus variegatus | reverse complement strand
CACTGCGACAAAAGAAGCTCTAATTTTTTTTTTTTGTCTTTTGTCTTTTTCCATGTCCGGCAACGGATCGCAACCCTCTGTGTTGCCCCCGTACCGGACCGGGGACCGGCAACGGGATCGCAACCCTCGGTGTTGCTCCCGTGCCTCGCTCAGCCAGTGAGCAGGAACCGGTCTGTATGTGGGATCCGAACCCTCGGAGGGAGCGCCGCCGCGCTTCCCAAGCAGCGCACTTATCCAGTGCGCCACCCGGCTGGCCCCAGAAGCTCTAATTTTGAAAGCCCACTTTAAGAAGAAAAGTACTGAAATAAGAAGGGAAAGTCAATGTTGATTGATCACCCAAGCTTCATTGTTTATCCCAACACTTGACTTTTCCTCATATCAGATTTGTTTCCCTGGGTTTTTTTCTTCCATTAAAACAAAACAAACTATTTTAGTCACAGACTTTGTTTTTATCTATTTGTTTTCTATATTCAGGTTTTGAGCTTTACTTGTCTCAGTCATGCCCACTCCTATATGATAAACTTTCTTAATTTCTCAGCTCTTGCTCTTTATCCTCATTATGAGAAAAAAATCAAAAGCTTGAAACTAATATGTCTCCTTTTGGTAGCCAGGGGCTTTCCAGAGTTAGGAAATTACTATGTGTTAGAATGAAATGCTAATAAAAACCCCAAAGTAAATATTTTAGTAGTTCACTAAAGAAAGAACCTCAAATACTGTGTGGAAGACAACTTAGAGTGAGGTTTAAATAGCTCAATATAAAAACCTGTTTGACCTGTTAAGACAGGTGTGGATAATCACAATTTCCTATTAAAAGACACAACAACAAAAAAACCCCCTATAAATGCAAGACAAATACATCAGGGCATGAGAACTCCAAATGGATAGACTGGGAATTTTAAACTTCTCCCAGTGTGTACAGCCTAAGAGACCCGACTCAGTGTCAGCTAACAGGGAACAGGGAATCAACACCTGTGTTCAACACCTCAGCACAAATTTAAGGTTTATCTTCGATGCAGTGGGAATACTCATTTGCCTTTTTTTTTTAATGTTTAGTTTTGTTTTCATTGGTTATGAATATTCATGGAGTACAAAGCAAATTGTCAGCACTCGTGCCTAAGATGTGATGGCCAGATCCATACTGGGAGCATGCCCGTTACCACAAATTGTGATTATACCCCGTGTCCCAAACCCAGTTATCCCTTCAATTATCCCTGACCTCCCTCCCCATCCCCCTTTCCCCATTCCACTTTTTATCCCTAGGTATGTTCTCTCCCTCTGCAAGTCCAACGCACCACTGTGGTCTTTCTTTCCTTTCTTCTTCATCTCTTTAATAACTCAGTTTCTCTAGTTGTAAAATGACATTTTACATTATGAAGGGTGGTCAAAAATTAAGTCAATATGCTAATGCCAGCTTTTAATTTCATGTAGTGAAATAAATTAACACAGCAATAATTCTAAATAGTTACTTGGATCAAAAGTTATGATACAATCTCAATATACCTTTCATCAAAGTACAAAATCTGTACAAAAAGCGCAACTTGACCTTTAAGAAGTGCCCCCTTGTGGAGGTTTTGTTCATTGTTATAATAGCCAATTTTCCAAAAGAACACACGCCAAACGCAGAAATGAGTACAGAACTTCACACAGACTTAAGTGAAACTTTAAGACCTTTTATACTTAAGCCATTTTGAATATTGGAAATTAAGCCTATATAGTTTTGGGTATAAACAGCTCTTTCTGTTCTTTCCTATCCACCTTTGTGAATAACAGGATTGGTCTTTTACTATCAGTAATGACAGATATCCTGATAGATAGCACTAAAACCGAATTGTATCTTTTTCTTCTTTTTTCTTTTTTTTCACCTTTTTTTTTTTTTAACTCCTAGCAATAATCTCAATGAATTGTATTTTGAGACAAATGCTGGCACAAATACTTTTTAAAAAACACAAAAATCTACCTTGCCTAAGGTAGATTAAATTAAATTAAAGTCAATTACAATGCTAAAACATTTATTCTGCAAGAAAAGGATATGTATGGAGAATCCTTACCATTGGCCGTATAGGGGAGGAAAAATTGCCTCTACCCATTTAGGTTATATGGCTGGTCTGCAAATTATATTGATCTAAGACAGGTTAACATGAGAAAAACAATTTTAGTTGTGTTTCTTATACACAGTAGTCCCAAAAACATATGAGACTCAAGGAATCAGTCAGATGACTGAGACATGTAACATCCTGAGGTACAGAAGAAATAAGGGTCTGGGGTTTCTGGGGGTTGTGGAGGCAAATTATGGGAAGGAGAGGGGAAGAAATGTATGGTCAATAGAGGCCGCCTTGTTATGCAGATAAAAAACCTCTCAGGTGATAAACATTGTCCCTTAAGAGTAGCTGTGTTCCTGGTACAGATGCCTTTGCTAATGAATTTTCTTTAGAGATGTAAATTTCCTTACAAAAGTGGAAAGAAATTTATACTTTAGAGAGTCAAGGGGAAGAAAAAGAGCTTTTCCTGCATTGGCTGGCTGTCAGTTTCTCTTAGCTCAAAATAATATGCCAAAGTGGCATATTTTGGGGTGACTTGTTCTAAACCTCTTCAGTTGGAATACAGGGTCTGGAATATTTGCAGATCTATAGGGTTTCCATCTCATCCCTTAGGGTCTGCTGATGGAAGGTAATACCTACTTTTTTGTCTCTTAAAGGAAAAGGCTCATGGGCAGCTGCATGGGTCTCTAAGGGATATCCAGCTTCTCATTGAGGCTAATCTGCATTCCATCTGGAAAACTCTAGAATGGCCCCACAGGCTGCCTGGTGATCCTTGGAAGAAATTCAGAAAAACATTGAGACAGGTGGTTGGTTAACTATGCTATTATAAGAATAAGCTGTCGTATTCTGCAGTGCCAAGCACAGTGCCTTGCACACAATAGGATTTTAATAAATACTTGTTGACTGATTAAGTCAAAGCATCATTCTGAGTCAAGCTTCCCAGAAAAGGAAAACTATCTGTGTCCTCACTTGTTCTGAGGAGAGAGAATGAAAGAGCCTCTGCCTGATCCTCAGGAGTAGGTACCTGGATGGTACAGGCAGTACTACAGGAAGTGCTATCCCACTAAGTGCCTAATCCCAGTCCCTGGGGAATAATGGAAGTTCCTCCACAGAGATACCAATCAACCCAAAAGAACTAGAACAGTAGTTCTCAGAGTGTAGTCCTGGGTCCTGCAGCAGCAGGCGTCACCTGTGAGCTTGTTAGAAATAGAAATTCATTTTCCCCTCCCCGCAACTTTCTGAATCAGAATCTCCAAGGGTTTGCCCAGGAAACTGTTTTTAACAGACTCTCCAACTTATTCTTATTCACATTAAAGTTTTAAAACCCACTAAACTAGACTATCCTTTCAAAGTCAAAGTGAGCCACCAGAGCAGCAGTTCTGAAACCTGGATGAACATTAGGAAAATCTGGAGATTCTGAGAACATTGATGCGAGACCTCATCCCAAACCAAATAAAGAAGAGTCCCGGGAGGATGAGATTAGGTTATTGACAGCCCACAAGGCTCCCCAGGTGATTCTAAGGAGCAGCCAGCTGAGAACCAATCACCTTGCAGTTGGGCTGTTAAGGTGGGCTGAAAGCTGTGATGCTGAGCAAACCACTGGAGCTCGGCCGCAGTTTGAAGGTGACAAGCTTGTCAACCCAGGACAGGGAACGGTAGAGTGGTGCCTGGCACCTGAGAGCATTTCAGAGATGCTCATTAAAAAAGTGGTGGTGACATCAAGTGAGAATTTTTAACCAGACATTCAACAAATTATTGTGTGCCATCTATGTGTTCTAGGTGCTAGGGACACAGCAGGGAACAAAAAAAGGTCTCATGGGGCTTACATTCTAGTGGATGAGGACAGAAAGTAAGTGGATAGAATATGTAATATAGCAGATGGTGATTAAAGGAAAAAATAAAGCAGAGAATTATGTTGTCACAGCACGGGAAGAAAAATCCTCATTAATAATGTCACGACTGGGCCGGCCCGGTGGCGCACTGCTACAGTGCGCCGCTTGGGAGTGCGGCGGCCCTCCCGCCAAGGGTTCTGATCCCACATACAGACCGGTTCCCGCTCACTGGCTGAGCGAGGTGAGGGGACAACACCGAGGGTTGCGATCCCGTTGCCGGTCCCGGTCCCGTACAGGCACGACACTGAGGGTTGTGATCTGTTGCCGGTCATGAAAAAAAAAGGGAAAAAAAAAAATAATGTCACGACTGAGCTGAGACCTGAAGGAAGTGAGGAAGTCAGTTTTGGGGGTACCTTGAAGACTGAAGCAAAGGGAAAAGCAAGTGCAAAGGCACAATCATTCTTGGTGTGTAGGGGGAAGAGGGGAAGACACCACGGCAGCTTGAACCAAGGCAGCAACAGTGCTGTATCTGAGGTGGTCAGTTCTTGTATCTTGAGGATTCGTGTATTTTGAGGATAGAAGCAACAAAATTTTCTGATGAATTGAACATAGGGTAGGAAAGAAGAGGAGGACAGCAGAATGTTGCTAAAGTTTTGGTCTGAGAAGTTATAAGGATGAATTGTTGTTTACTGAGACTGAGAAGAATGAAGGTGTATTGCTTAGTGACTACACCAATTGTATGGCTAGGCAATTCATAAGCCAAAATGTTTCATTATTTTAGTTATGCTAGGTTTTCCATTTGTATTGTCTGGGCTAGGGGGTTAGGGCCCACAGACCCTTCAAACCCGTTGAACAGACTGGGTCACAGACCCCTCACACACAGGTCCATGCTAGGTAATTGGGAAAAGATCCCGGGAGCCATCGGCAGATGACATGAGATTCGTCCTCAGCTTCTGCAGCAATGGCTTGTAGCAGATCCAGCAGTGGCAGCGGTGATGGCGGCATGGGAGGGGGGGGGGGGGGAATCAGAGCCATTCATCTTAGACACCTGGGCACACATAGGCAATTACATTAGACAACCAAGGAACACCTGGGCTCATGTGCGTGTTTACATCAAATGCTCGGCAAGATTCCAAACATCTGAGGGGCCCTGACCATTTTCCCAACAGAAAGGGAAGCTAGTAGAAAGGGGGCAGGATTTGGGACATGCTTTAGACATGTTAAGTTTGTGATATCCAAGTGGAATGGCAAGCAAGCAGTTGAATCCATGAGTCTGAAGTTCAGGAGAGATCCAGAGTAGAGACAAAAACAGGAAAGTCATTAAAATTGTGTTTAATGCCACGAGAGTGAACTAGATTCTTGCTGCTTGTATCATCAGCATTACCTGGGAGCTTGTTAAAAATGCAGAATCTCAGACCCTGTCCCAGAACTACCATATCAGTACTGACATTTTTATCATCCCCGGGTGATCCACAGGCACTTTAAAAGTTTAAGGATGTCTAGACTAGATGATTTAGGGTCTAAATGAACACAGAAGAGAAGTTCTGAAGGCCTGAGTAAATCCAACTTTGGAGGCTTTGGAAAAAAGATGGAGACTGAGATGATATGGGGAAGGAGAGATGGGTGGTAAGTGGATGAGAAAGAGAGGTTAAGTGAATTGTTTGTTTTTAAGGTGGGAAAAATAACATCCTATTGGTATAGTGGACATGGGGATAACCAGTTAAGGGGAGAGGAGAGTTGGTGGAGCTGGGTGGAGAATTGAGAATTGTCCAGAATACCTTGGCTAGGTGAGAGAGAAGGGACCTGGGCACAAGAGAAGATCGTCTTTAGAGATGATCATGGACAGTTATTCTTAGGAACAGAAGAAAAGGTAGGTTGGTAGATGGGAGGATGAAAAATTGGGAGAGTTTTCTTTTGATTGACTTAATTTTTATCAATGAAAAAGGAAGAAACTCATTTAAGAATGTGGACAGGAAAGGAAATATTGGGGATTTAAGGAGAAGGATATAAGAACTGTCACCTAAGACAGTTTCCCCAAACTTTTTAAAGTCATGGCACACGTAAAAAGTGAGAATATTTGGATAGCAACTAGGAGGAGATTTGGAGCCATGGCCAAGTTTACCGGGGCAGGAGGCAACTGGCTTGGGGGTTCTGGTTGCCACAAGTCCTGCTTACATGCAGGACTGATTCCGGCATCCTGATTCTGTTTCACACATGAGTTGGGGAACTATGGAGTTAGAGATGGGAATGAGTGGATCAGAGATAGGCAGAAAGGCATCCGAGTAGCATGAAAGGACGAAAGTGCAGTGCAGTTCATGAATGTGAAGAGAGACTGGCTAGGAGGGTTGTGTGCATTCAAACCATCCTCAGCTACACAGGTACAGTCACGCAATAGGTGGAGAACTGGCTGTCACTAGGTTTGGGGTTACGCCCAGCAAGTCCAACAGGAAGAGAGAGGGGAGGAGGGAGTCGAGGAGAGATGCACAGGAATGACAGTAATTATGACCATGCTGTATAAGCTACGTGAGGAGAGAAATTAAGGCAGGGACTAGGAAGGGAATATTGAAAAGGTGGCTAGTTCAGTGAACTGTGAACTTTGTGGGGTCTTGCTGTTTTGGGAGTTGTGATACCAGAGGCGAGGACATGATAGGAGAATGGGATGCTTGAGACTGAGGTCACGGATGGAGTGCACTATTGGTAATGACAGAGTCGGGGTACTGTATGGCAGTGGGAAGCTGAGGTAGGGTGGAGGGAAGGAGGTTGAGCTGAGAGGTCAGGGTACTGGAGAAATTATGTACATTGATATTAAAATCACCAAAAATGATACCAGGTGAGGGTGACAGTGAATCTGGAGATAAAATCCTCGATAAATGAGGGAGAGTAACCCCAAAGTCTGTAGATGACTATAAAAAGGAGGGCTAGTGTAGTCTGCTGTGAGAGCCTGATGTCAGAACCTCAGAGAGGAGCATTTGTGGCAGAGCAAGGAGCGACGTGTGGAAGTGACAGTGACGAGTGAGCAAGACATCATCGTCCCCCTCCAGGGAGAGCAGTGTCCTCGGGGAGGCTGGTTTTCATTAGAATGGTTGAAGGAAGCAGTTGGCCAAGCGTTTGAAGATGCAGGAGACTGTGCTGAGAGGGCCGTGACTTGAGGGCACGCGGGAGGGTCTGGGGGAGTTTGGGGGGTGTGAGAGGTAGAATCCGATTGAGGGACGTGTGGGGTCCTATGGAGGAGAGAGCTCAGGGGAGGAGGCCCAGCTTGAAGTGCTCGGCTGCTTGTTCAGCTTCTGGTGAGCAGACAACTCCAGGTAATTCAGAGTTTTCTACCTAAGCAACTACAGGTGATCTAACCCCACTTTTCAGAGAACTTATTTCTTTTGAAGACAGAAAATATTTTCTCTGCAATCTAGCTGAGAAAACTTCTTGGCTTTTCCTTTACCCTTTTTTAAAAGCTTCAACAAAATTATCAACTCCAGAAATGAGAAGTGAGAGAATCTTGTCTTAATCCCCTACCTTACAAAAAATTGTCTTGGAAAAATTATTATCCATTTTATTTTCCCCCAAGGCTCTCTCCTTAAAGGCTCTTTATTCAATCTCCTTTCTGATTTGAACATTGATCCAGATTATAAGCAGCCCTCACTCCATCCTAATCTGACGTATCAGGACGTGTGCTGTCACTGTGAATGTCTGGGTGGGTGTGGGTGGGAGGGAGGTGTCCTGAATGCTCTTTAGACCTGATCTTTATGGACCTCCACGATATGTCTATTTCCCGTTACCTGTATGACTTTGGTTGTGACTCATATTAACTAAGATTCTTTTCAAAAACACTGTGCACTGAAGGACAGCGAGAAAATTCCAGGATTCTGTCCAAGTTCTAATTGAGATGCAATTCCCCATCCTCACAGCCTTTTATTGGGCAAGCTTTGTTAGCATTTGTTTTCCAAGTTACCAGATTACTCATTGCATTTCAGAGTTTAATTACCCAGAAACTACCTACTTCCATGCCCACAATAAGAGGAAAACAAGAGGTTTCTGCAATAAAGGGGATCAGTATATAAGATAAGGCCTGGCATGAGGGCTGGTCTCATCTTTGCTGTGTGGCTACAGGGAAGAGGTAGGGAGCAGAGAGGCCAGTTTTCCCACAGGCTGTTGGGTAACTCCATGGGACACCTCATCTCACATCTTGGCATTTGAATTAGGTTGGTCAAGATCACAAGGAGTCCTATACACTTCGCCTTCAGTGGTAGGAGTTTATTGTTAGAATATTGTTAGCACAGGAAGGGTAGAATGGAAAATTTCCTCACCAGCTACCCAATTCTTCCTGGTCCCAGGGCTTCAGAACTGGGATGGTGCCCAACAGACTTAAGTACAATCAAAGGGCAGACTGGTCATTCGTCTTCTTTTTGTTCCCTTTACACAATGGAGTGTGTACGACTGAGCCAGCTTTCAGCTCCCCAACTGGAAATGGTTACCAACAAGTCACCTCTGTGATGGTTCGTTTCTCTAGCATCAGAAATTTTTAACCTGAGGCTTTGGGGATCCACAAACCCCCTGGAGCTACGTGCCAGAGCGAGGGTCTGTCCATACGTGCATTTCTCCTGAGAGGATGCAACCTCATGTCCACCGGAGCCTCGATTCTTGCTTAAATCAACTGTGGCTAGTATAACAGGTTTGTGTCTTACTCCTGGCCCAACACAACATAGGCATTTGAATGGCTACCCTCAGAGGGGATCCATGCGCTGTCAGCAACTAAAGGTTCCAGAACCATCCCTTTAGTTGGTCACGTATCAGAATGCTGTGTGGAGCCATTCCGTCATGTCCCCACACTGATTTCTGATTCCTCCTTCGGATCCTCCCATGGGTCACAGAAATGCAGTGCTCAGTCCCCCCCCCCCCCCCGCACCCCGACTCAGTGACAGAGTGCAGAACATTCTTCTTACGTGGTTCTACTGCTAAATAAGTTCCTTTCATGCTGTTTAAATAGACCCTTAACAATGGGTTCCATAGGGCTATGCTGGGTTCTATTGTTCTCCTAAGCGATCCTGATTGAATAAGTTAAGGGTATTCCAGGATTTTCACTTCTCAGAATTACATAGTTTAGATGTCAATCTCCCATGCTTAAGTAGCAAAGATTCTACAGCTGCATATGCAAACTTTAAGAATTCCGGGAAATCCCAAAGGTTTTTCTGGCCCATGCCTCTGTGCAGAGGTGAATTTTTAACTACTTACAAACAACAAGGGTTTTTGGTATTTTCAGCATTGACTCAGTCCCAATCAACAGCAATATTAAAATAAATGAGCATCAAGTCTGAGAACAAAGTCCAAATGCTATTTTCCAATCACAAAAATGACATAGGTGACATGAACTAGTGTTGCTTTTTCAGTCGATTTTCTAAGTCAAATCCACTTCTCAAAGTAATCGCTACCCTTCATAGCTGGCGGCTGCCGGGGCTTTAGGGCGCTGAGTTAGAGAAATGGAAGGGACACTCGTGTACCGTTTGCCTCTGGAGCAATGCAGTATGCGGCTCAAATTTAACCTGATGTCATTAACTCTGTAACTGAATTAACCAGCAGCGCCTACCAGCACTAACTTGCCAGGAAACAAATCTATTTCACCAGAGTTTTCAGTCCACTGGCATTGAAAGGCTTCAGAGACTTTAACGTGAATATATCTTAAGGGTCTTACCGTTTTTAAAGACAAATACTGGTATGTTGAGAACAGACATGATCACTATTTTATTCCATCAGTATCGAGGATCACTTCTAATTCTTATAGAACCTTTCTCATACGAAGATCAACATAATTTATAAGTACTTAGTTTTCATCCTTGGGGAAAGCTGAACTTTTTTTTTTAAAGGGAATAAAAATTAATTTCAATCAAAAGGACATTTAGGGCTTTTATTTATCTTTCCTGCATTTGTTTTTGGAGGATTTTTTTTATATATTTATCAATATCACATCTTTTGTTACAATATTTTATCCTCTGAGGTAAAAAGAAAAGCCAGTATTCCATACCATGATCTATATAAACCTTAAAAAAAGTTCCCACGTAAACATGAAATAGATTCTAGGAAAGACACATAAAGCATAAGGATTACATTTTACTTCACTCTTTGGAATTGGAAGAGGCTGGAACGATTTTTCAACTGAAACAAGAGATAATACCCCTAGAAAGGAGGACAGGTCAATACAACCAGCTGGCGTCATGTTCTCAGCATTTATTTCAGCTTTTTGGCTCTGCTTCTGACTGTGCCTTTTATGTTGTCGTTCGTTTGGTTTTCAGAGGGGATTGGTTCTTTTTTATTTGAACACGTATCCTATTTGTTGGAAAAACTTCCATTAAATTATCTTGTCAGCTCCCACCACACTTTCTTTTCATGGCTTTTGCTGCCTGGGTTATAAGAACCCATGGCAAACTCGAGAGGCCCTGAAGGAATGTGTGCTGGATCTTCTTGACACATTATTGCCCTGGATCGTGGGAGGTCTTTGCCTGTGGGAAAGCAGCGGAGAGAAGGCAGGTTGGCCTGTGCAGAGTCTCTTAGAATGAACGAGTTTTTCTTTAGAGTAGCCATGAAAAGTAGCTCAGGGAGTGACTGATACCAAGCTGGCAGGCCAGGAGAATGTTGTTAGTAAATGTGCAATGCGCTGCTCTCCTGAAGGTACTTCTTGGATGCTATTTATCCTTATGATTTCTATCCATGTCATTTCAGAGTCTAGGATGTTGCCTTTCTCCCTCAAGTCAAATGGGTTATTGCTTTCAAGCTTTTTTGCTATGAAGACAAAAATAAGAAAAACAGCTGTGCCAACTACATCTTATTTCTGTGACCAGTTTTATTTCCTCTGACAAACTTATGGCTAGTGTGACTTGGCATCACTAGTAACCAGATGCACGAGGCAACGAGCTCTCCCTGGGTGGGCTGTCCTTCTCTGATGTGCAGCCCCAGGTGGGTTGTGACAACTGGTTAAGCTTGCTTTAGTTGGATAAGAGGTAGGAGAGAATAAAGAATCTATTGTGCTTCTAAAACTTAAAGCGTCATTTTAATTAAAATAATATGGTAAACTGGCAGTTTATATTAAAGACAGTCATATACATGTTAGAGGAAAAAATATAATGAAATACCAGCTCCTTGGTTTGACTTAAGCATCTTCATTCCAAGAATGGACAATTATTGAGTTCTGCTAATGCCCTGCCCCAAGTGTAGGCATGGAAAGATAAAAGAGATAAACCCCCAGGCTCCAAATCAAGGGATTCATTTAATAGTGTTATGCTTACTGGGAGAATTCTTCTCAATTTGGACTCAATGCAGAAGTTACTTCTTCCACCAAAAGGAGCAAAGAAGGGAGCCACCTCCTAGAAAAGTCCAGGCAGAATGTATAAGGTAGAACCATAAGAAAGAGCTATATTTGACCATTTTTGCCCCCAAACACATTAATTTGATATTGGTCAACACAGTAGAATCAGCAACTTCTATATGGGAGGCTATGGACTCCCACTTTTTCTTTCCTCCTACGCTTGAGCAGAAATTCCCACTAGAGAGTAAAACTTACTCTGCCCCTCGAAGAGATAAGGAAGTATTTTCTCTTCCCCCATCCTTCTGCAGTATTAAAAAATATCTTGGAGTATCTCATGAGACCTCAACATTATGCCTGCTCTGTCCTGGGATCCAGCTTTCTCCATCCCAGTGTATCTCAACTTTCTTACCTAATTAAGCCTCATAAGTTTACTGGGACAGAGGGAGGGTAGGAGTACTTTGCATGTATAAAATTATTTTTCCATAGGAAAAGTTTAGTTATACTCAATTCTTGTTATTCAGTGTCTTGGATTGAAGAACTTCTTTAGGTATTGTTAGTGCAATATATCTATAACCTCAATTGATTATTTCGGTTAAGATTTTGATGCCCAGTGAATATAGCCAAATAAACATCATTCCTTACAGAGTACTGTTTAATGAATGTCATACCCGTCTAGGTATTACATGTGTATTACATGTTATACTTACATAAATTTTGACTTTCTTAAAAGCTGTGTCTGAATATATTCATACGGCTCAACTACTAATGTTTTTGGCTTCCTTTCAGTAAAGGTATTAGCAACGTGTGCTTGTTCAACTCATCTGCTGTGAAACTGAGCGTCTTATTCCCTGGCATGGGGAAGTAACTTGTAATGTCTTCAGGCAAAGGTCCAACAGGCCAGACCAGTTCATGGTTAGTTCTCAACCTAAACGATTTTGTCATTCACAGAATCTCCAACATTCAAAATGGAGGAACTTCTAGATCACGATTAAACTGTTTTTGGCCTCTTTTCCACATTGACACCATTATATGTTTTAACAGCATGTTTTCAAGAGACACGGTATATTAGTTTCCTAGGGCTGCTAAAACAAAGTACTACCCAATGGATGAGCTAAAACAACAGAAAGTTGTTCTCTCACAGTTCTGGAAGTCTGGAATCAAGCTGTCAGCAGGGCCATCCTTTCTCCGAGGGCTGTAGGGGAGGGTCCTTCCTTGCTTCTCCCTGGCTTCTGCTGGTTGCCAGCAGTCCTTGGTGTTCCTTGGCTTGTATGTGCGTCACTCCACTCTCTGCCTCTTCTACAACACTTTCTCCCTCTGTGTCTCTGCACATCTGAATTTTCCCTCTTCTTATCTTTAAGAATACTTTCATCCAGTATGACCCCATTTTAACATGATTACATCTGCAAAGACCTATTTCCAAGTAAGGTCACATTCACAAGTTCCGATTGACACAAATTGGGGTGTGGGGGGGGGCACTATTCAACTCAGTGTAAGTAGTTTTGAAGGTTTTCTTCTAAATATACTGAATCTTTTAAACAAAACAAAATGTGATTCAAGCAAATAAATATACATAATCACCGCCATGTCTCAAGCTCCATCAGCTGCATGTTTATATTTATTCATTGGTTCATTTAGTAAGTATTTACTGAGAGTCTATCGTATGCCATGAGCAGTGCTGGGCACTGGAGACGCAGTAATGAACCAGAGGTGAGGTCCCTGTTTACAGGGGCTTACATTCTAATTAGGAGAGAGATAAAGTATCATTTCATTTGTGCTCTCAAGCAATAGTTGTTGAGAACCAACTATGTGTCAGACACTGAGGATGAAGAAAAGGAAAAAAAAAGAACAAATTTCATGTCTTCACAGAACCTTCATTCTATGGGTAGAAGGACAATGCATAAATACGTAAGTAAAGTACACATAAGTGGTAACTACTACAAGGAAATAAAAGGCAGGGAAAGGGGTGCAAAGTCGGGGAGCTGCATATCCTCTGACTTGAGTTCTGAAGCAAGCCAGGGTGTGAGCCTTGTGAATGTCTGGGTTTCATTTTCTAGTGGGAGGAACTGCAGGTGCAAAGACTCTGAGGAGAACAAGCTCCTGGTGTGTTTAGGAATGGCAGGAGGCCAGTGTGGCCTCTTGGTGTGAACCTGGAAAGAAAGGGGTTGAACAGTAACCTGGGGCTCCAAAAGAGCCTGGTTAGCCATGATAAGAGCAATTACTGTAAGTGCTGTGGGAAGGCAACCAGAAGGTTTTGAGCAGGAGAGTAACATGAATGTACTTAAGTTTTAAAGAGGACCCCTGGCAACTGTGTGAATACTGGACTATAGGCTGCAGCAGGTGCAGCAGGGGTCAGGCTTGGGTGGGATTTTGACTACGGAGTTGATGTGATTCAGATAATGGCAAAGGCTGTGAAGTAAACATGATGTGATGAAGAGAAGGGGATGAAGGAAGATATTTCCATTGGGTGGTTAGTAGCTAGGGAAGCCTTCCTGAGAAGGTGACATTTTAGCTTATGCACAAATGACTAGAAATTGCCAGTCTTTTACAGATCTTGGAAGGTATTTGCAAGTAGAGGGAACAAATTGGAAAGCCCTAAGCCTGGTGTGTTGGAGGAAAGAAAGAGGACCACTAAGCCAGAAAATGCTCTGTAGGGAATGAGGCAGTAGAGGTAGGCAGGGCAGCGTCAGGTGGGTCCCTGTGGGCCCTTCTTAGTGCGCTGAGGTTCACAAGGAGCAGGAAAGCCCACCAGTGCAGCTGGCGTCCCTGTCTGTGGTATGTTGGCTCTTGCTGCTTTGTATGGTACAATATTTCCCATCATGAGAAGAGGGAGTGACTGCCTTCTGAAGAACAAGGGTACTTCAAAAAGTTCATGGAAAAAATAGAATTCTCTTTCAGAATATGAATCTTTCCATGAACAATGATTCCATGAACTTTTTGAAGTATCCTCGTACATTCAGTTAAGGGATGCAAAGTGTTACAGCTCATAATTTAAAAATGTCTGCGGCCTTTCACACAGCAAAACCATTCTTAGGTATCCTACAGAAACAAAATTACTAATACTCAAATATAGAGTATAGAGATTTTACTGTGGCATTGATTACAGTAGCAAAAACAACCAAAAAATGGAAACAATCTGGATAAAGCCCACTCATAAAGAAATGGATGAATAAATTATAGCACATATGTAAGTGGACTTGTATTTGGCTATTAAAAAGAAAGTATTGGAGCTGTATTTGTTGACTTAAAATAATGCATTGTAATATTTTTTCTGAGTGGTAGACAGGACTACAGAAATAATATATAAATAGAAAGTGTAATAATATGTGAAATATAAAATGATTTAAGAAAAACCCATGGTGGGGCAATGGAAATGTTTTAAACTTTATCTTGGTGATGGTTTCATGGGTATACATAACCGCTCAAACTAAAAAACAAACTGCCCCAAAGTAGACGCAGTTCATTGTACATAAATTATTTCTGAATAAAGTTGGAAAAAATATTCTATACCTATAAAACCAATCTATCTTCTATCATCTCTTTATCTGTCTATATTTGAGCAGGTTTGTAAAACCAAACGAAGAAAATATAGAAAGATACAGTAATTACATAGGGATGGGTTTGGAGAAGATGACACCTAACTCTATAATCCTGTAATGTCCCTAGCTTCAAGCCCTTGCCCAGCCAAAATGTCTTAATGTGAAGATACATTTGTCTGCAGAGCAGGATTAGGTAAATATTTGGGCTGGCTGAGTAAGGGAAGTACTTCCCATGTAGGTTCTGCACTTTTTGAGCATGTGGAGTAGGTGAGAGATGGAGAGAACATTCTACTACGGTTTGGTGGTAGTTGGCCAAAATTAAACCTAAGCCACTGATTGGTTGTCAACAAGAAGATCGTTACCCTTTTTCAGCATGTCTTGGAACATAGTAGAGGAACAAGATCTTTGAGTTCAGAAATACTTGGAATTATAATTCTAGCCTTGCCCCTTCCTGGTAGAACAAGTTCTGTGTGGTTTTGGAAAATTAATTTAATCTACATGATTTTCATTTTCCTCAAATGCAAACAATAACCCTCATAGGGTTGTAGTGAAGATTAAATCAGATGAAATGTTCACAGGGCCTTCTACATTGTAGAATGCCAGTACATGATATTATTAGCTACTGTTGGGGGGGAAGGTTGGAAAGTTATTTTTTCTGAGGATGGGTGAGTTTAGTGTGCTTAATTGCATGGCTGGCCTAGATGTTGTTCATTGAAAAGTTCTAATCCAGGGCCAGCCCCGTGGCTCACTCAGAAGAGAGTGGCGCTGGTAGCGTCAAGGCCGCGGGTTCGGATCCTATATAGGGATGGCCGGTGCTCTCACTGGCTGAGCGTGGTGCAGACCACACGGTGCCAAGGGTTGCGATCCCCTTACTGGTCAAAAAAAAAAAAAAAGTTCTAATTCCAGACTCTTCTACAAGCCCACTATACGATATTATTGTGATTTGATAAGCATTTAATTGAATCTGCAATGACTTCAGCATGCTCTCCAATATCCCAGTGGAATCATCATGTCTCATCAGATACTATGTAATTCTCTGAGCTTTGTTGTGCCAAGTTTAAGGCAGCCAGAACTCCTTCCATCAGGATTTCCTTGCAGCCAATGAAATAGCTCTGGTGAAATGATGCTCATAGACGTTCACAGTTATTAGGAGGATAATTCACGCCAAATGGCCTCTCAGGTGTTACCATGTTGCTCTCTTTCAGGTGACAAGCAGAAAAGACTGAGTTAGCCTTTGCTCTGTTTATACAGATGCTACACTGTCTGATGATGTTTGAGATTAAGCCCTGTGCATAGAGAGGCATGAAGTGAGGATAAGGAACTCTCTGAAGGGTATCTTCATTATTGTGGGGCAGCCTCTGCTGCAAGACCTGGCCTCCCTTGCATGTACCCTCTGTCTGCGTAGCATGAAGTGCACTGCACTAATGAACCAGAATCTTGGGTCTTAGTTTCCCTTCATAATAGACTTGCCAGGTGGCCTTGAGTTAACCCCCCTCGGTTATGCATCTGCAAATTGGGGATAAAGATGCTATTTCAGTATTTGCCCAAAAGGAAAATAGTGACCAGTCGGTCCTTCCAATTTTAAGTTTTATGATGCCCAACTTTATATTTTTCTGCCTTTCTCTTGCCAACGTCTTTCTGGTTGTCCTGTCCTTTATGTGCAGGACACTGTAGATATCCTTTCATCACCTGAAATTAAGATGTAGAATTGAGCTCAGCATTTTATGCTAGAAAGTGCCATTTTTGCACTCTGATTTTTAGAGGGAAGAAATAAGGGTGACTTGCAGGTTTATGTCTTTACACTCCTGACACCTGAGACAAGGAACCAAGGATAAGAGCCCATGAAGGTAAAGGAGAAGGAATAAGTTCAGATGTGGACATGTCAACTTGCCTGACATTTGTTTCAGTCAATTAGATCTAAGTATTTATAACCCTCCCTACAGACATATAGTTTTAGCAAATATTAGCATATAGGTTGTTAAAGCCATGGGAGTGGATGAGCTCCCTTAGGAAAAGTGCATTGAGTAGAAGAGAAAGTGTCAAGGGCAGATTGGGGTGAACAAATGAAGAGGTTCCAGTGAAGGAGCCTGAGAAGCAACCATCAGAGTAGAAAGAAAGCCAATTGCTGTTGGTGTCATGGGGGCCACGGAAGGAGAAAGGCTGCATGGGGGAAAGGAGGTGCCTGATCAGTAATGCCAAATACAGAATGAAATCTAATAATCTGAGGCTTAAAAACTGCCCTTTGGTTCTGGGAATTAGAAGGTCATTAATGGCTTTAGGAAGAACAGTTTCAGTAATAGAGTAGGCACAGGGCAAATTTTAGTTGGTTAAAGAATAGAGAGGAGAGGAAGAAAAGGCTGGATGAAACACTATGGAAAAAGATGCCAGTTGTTAGAAGATCCTTTTTAATTTTCCATAGGGGCTCTTTGAGCTCACATGTAGGCTTAAGGGAAAGAACCACAGTGAGGGACAATGAAGACCAAATAAGTCATTAAAGGAGCAAAGTCCTGGAGAAATTAATAGTATAGGCCAAATGGAAAACCTCAGCTTTTGTGATAAGAAGTATTTCAGTTTGAGTTCTCTAAGAAGCAGACACCAAGATGTGATAAGATGTTCAAGAGATTTGGAAAAACACCTGTGGAAAATAAAGAGGCAGGAGCAAGAGACAGTGAGGCAACCCTTCAGGTCCCAGTAGTCTGACATCTGCGAAGGAAAAAGGGGGGTTGGGTAGGAAGTGTCTTCAGCTGTAACACAGTTCCAAGGAAGTTCTGGCCAGGCCTATGGAATGCCCCAAGTCTCCAGTTAAAGAAGTCCTGTGTCTCACAGAAATGGGCCTGTAAGTGTCCCCTCCACACTCAGTCACTGGCAGGGAGCAGCATGTGGGAAACCTGGCCCTAAAGCAGATGCAGAGGTGGGCCCAGAGGGTAGCAGCTGGAGTCATCAGAAAATCTGAGCAGCGCACTTTCATGGTGGCTGTATTTGGACGCCATGAAATGAGGAGAACAGGAAGATCAAGGGGTTCCCAACTGGTTGCCTCATTTATCTCTGAAATTTGGCTAGAATGAGAAAAAAGGAGAGAACAGAATCGGGGTAGGGACTTGAGTGATGAAGGTTTGCAATAGCAGAAACTGAAAGAAGATAAAAGATTTTGTGCCACACAAGGTCTTGCTGAGAAAGGAAACTGTAGGATTGTGACTGGCGTGACTATGGTTTTCCTCCAGAGGGATGTAGTGAGAATAGAGAAGGTAGGTTTCATGACTGATCTCTTTTCTGTTAATGCTACCCCTGGTTCCAAGGCTGCCTCCGTTTTATAATTCTTAAGTTTTTAGTTTCTTGTCCTTCGTGTAATTAAACACAAAAATATACATTTATTGAGCCTTACTGTGTATAAAGCACAGAGGGACATATAAGGATGTGTTTCTGTCATCAAGAAATGCATAACTTAATAACAGCAGTGCCTATGATGCAAAGCAGACTATGGTCAGTGATATAAGAGAGGCACAGGTAGGGTCTGTGGGACTTCAGAGGAGGTACAGAGTACCTGAGTGGGTGGTGGCAGGGGAGGAATCACAAAAGCCTTTGTAGAGGTGGCTTTGGTTTGGGACTCACAGGCTGGGTATAATTGTGACAGGTGTATTATCTTCTATGTCTAATATAGTACCAGACACCAACCCTTTCTCCCTGTCTTTTGAGTCTTCCTATTCAGGGCCTTCCTCTGGGCTGGGTGGTGAACAGCTCATGCCTGCATTGCTAATGAACTGCTCAGTCATGCTTTAAATCTTACTCTCTCATAAGTGTGATTACAAACACAGCTGGGTGAATTATGTTGTTTATATACTTCAGAAGCTTTGGGGGGACCTCTCCTCTCCTCTCTATCCCAAGAATAACTGATGCTATTGTATTTTATACTTGTATTTGCAAATTTTTGCACATTTGCACCAAGCCTTATTGTACTAAAGTTTTTCCCTCCACTAGACTGTGATAACCTTATCGTGTTGTAACCTTGGGCAGGAAATTACACGTGTTTGATACACAGTAAAGTTAGTGCAGAGTTCTAGTTACTCGCTTAGTTTTCTCACGTGTCAATGAATCTGTAAACCAGTCAATGTTTGGTCTGGAGTAGGAGGGAGGTAGCCCTGCTATATTATCTATACCACTTTTACCAGTAAAGAAGCTAATCTTAAATATTGGTTGATTCTTCATGTGGATCTTTATGTTGGTTTCCAGTGGGTTGAGACTCCAGCTGTTCATGATACATGGAATTATTTGAATGATGCCTTCATCCCTCAGTAATAAATCTATAATGAGATCCTCTTCCACCTTTCCAATAACTTGGAATAAAAACTACTGGAAGATACAAGAAGTGTAACAGCATATAGTCAAGACCTCTGTCTTATAAAGTAGAAATGATTTGCTACTTTTTCTGAAAAATGCATCTATTGTACAGTTATGTAGGTTATTCAGTGCTATTGCTAAGTTCTTCAGGTGAAACTCAATGCAGTCCATCAACTAGCCCTGACTAGCCTCATTTTCACTGTTAGTGCTACAACAATGAACTTCAGTCAAGAAAACATGTCTAAGACCCTTCACACTTGACTGATTCACTCCAGGCTTTACCATGTTGTGCAGAGATATCAGTAAATAGTTGTGAAGGAAATTAAAGTCACGGAGCCTGCATTTAATACAATAACCCCCTCCAAGAGACTTCTGATGACGTTTGCTCACTGAGCCAGTACTTACATGTTTCAGGATTAGTAACTTTACACCCTTTCTGGAGGTTTTCTGTTCTCCATTTAAACATACACTCTGGATACAGGGATTTCAGCTCTAATTGATACCTAAGTCGCTACCATTGGTCTGTCAAGGTACCTTTTCTTCAGAGGAAAATACATTATCTTTTAGGAAACTCTGTCAAGGTCAACAGAACACAGTGGATTTATTTTAATAATCCTTCTGTATTAACAGAATTTACTTTTAGGATTATGAAAATGTGTTTATCTTCCCAGGCATCAGGCTGGGTTTTTGCCACTTTGAAAAAAAGTATGTGGTATGTTAGGAGAGGAAGCATCATGTCAACAAGAAGGGAAGACACACATGGGTAGTGACTTGGAAAGGGCTCTGAGGGAGGTTTACTCTCCTCTCAGATGTGGTAGAAAGTTCTGTTACTGAATCTGAGTCTGGCTACCTGCTACTAAAACAGAAACAAATGACCCCAAAGCCAATTTGTTGGTGGAATAGAAAGTCAGCTTTATTCAAAAATACCAGTAACCTGAGGGAGATGTTAGGCTAACCCATCTCCCTGGTAAACTTGAAGGACATGGCCAGACTGAAACCATCTTAATCTCATACTTGCTGAGGGTTTTTAAGGAGTAAAAAGCAGAGAGTGAAAACCCGGATGGAGGGGGATGTGTAAGGGGCCAGGTGCAAATTCTCACCAAAGCTCCTTCTGGCTTCTGTTCTCCTTCTTGACATTATCTTAGGGTCCTGTAGGATTTTGATTTGCCTCAGGGTGGAATCAGCATAGTTTTATTGGTGTCTTCCTTGGTTTCTCAGGGTCTGGATAGCAAGTCTGCAGCTCCAGGCTGACTGGACAACATCTTTACATTTATGTAAGTAATGTTATCTTGCCCCATAATCAAGGTTCAAAATATCAAGTAACCATGGGAAAAGAAGGAACTCAGAGAAATGCATATGAAGAAAAAACAGTTTTAAAAACAAATTTTCCTGTAGCCCAGGTGGTTCTAGGTCTCAACATGGTTTCAGTCCTGTTCACTCCAATGACTTCCCCACTGTCAATGGTTCTTTCCATTTCTATGGAATGGGCAGATGACTCGCCTTACTGCTTTGTGCTGAGTCAGGGTGAAGAAGGAGTTAATCTGGAATGAAACTTTTTGAAATGATGGAGGATATAGCTTTTGGTACCTGGTTGGAGTGGCAGAGGGACAAGGGCATTTGTTTATCCGTTGACTTAACAGTTGATTGGTAACAGGCAGCTTACCCAGAGTTAGCAGTTATACGTTAATTGGTACATCAATAATTTTAAGAAAATACATGAATTCTTTAAGAACAGTATGTCTCGGGGCCGGCCCAGTGGCGCACTGGAGAGTGCACCGCTTGGGAGTGTGGCGGCGCTCCCGCCGAGGGTTCGGATCCCATGTGGAGACTGGTTCCCGCTCACTGGCTGAGCACGGTGCGGGCGCAACACCGAGGGTTGCGATCCCATTGCTGGTTAGTAAAAAAAGACAAAAAGGAAAAAAAAAAAAAAAAAAGAACAGTATGTCTCATCCAAGTCATGAGGCCCCCCTTCAAGACTGTGAATATTTTTAGAGAACTGTTTGTGTAGCTGAGTGTGGAATACACCAACATTTATAAAGCAAATGTATTTCACAGGGCCTAGTTTCCAAAGCCCTGTAGTTTCAGGTTTAGCCTAACTTCTTATAATTACATATAGAAATGTTAACCCTGCAAAAGACAAGAAACTTTCCCCAGGCTAAAGCCTCTGGAATAGATATAGAATTGTAACACAGCAAAATTGCTGTCTCAAAGGGCAGAAGTCCTAGGTGCTGGTTAACCTTACTTAATTGTTATGTAAATGTACTGAGGAAATTGCTGTAGGGAAAGAAAATGTTTGCTAAGAATAAACTTTTGATAGTGGATCGATTTAACCTTTTGCAATTGCATTATGGAATGTCACTTTGTTATCTCACTGATGTTACCAGCCTCTATTGTTAAACTATACTTAGCCACAGCCCCACCTTTGTTCTTTTCCTGTGACTTTCTGGCCTGGAGAATAAATACTGAGACAGAACCCCAGTTCAGTGTCAATTTCCCAAAGGAGGAATGCCTCTCTCTTGAGGGTTCTGGGAAGTTAACCCCTTCAGGGTGTCTCACTGCTCAGAGGAAATGGGCTTTTGGCAATCCTTTGTGTCTCTGTTGCCCAGGGGAGAAGGGTGGCAAATCTGTGAAAGGACAAAGAGAGTGCAATAGCTGACTCCGATTCAAGACATCATTTCCCCCTTTTGGATCAAAACATTCCTTATGGAAGCATTGACCAATTTCCTGGTCAGAAAGATCCTACTTTTTTTTTTTTGTGACCAGTAAGGGGATCACAACCCTCGGCATGGTGTGGTCTGCACCATGCTCAGCCAGTGAGCGCACCGGCCACCCCTATATAGGATCTGAACCCATGGCCTCAGCACTATGAGTGCTGCACTCTCCCAAATGAGCCACGGGGCTGGCCCCTACTTTTGTTTGTATTGATTCCTCAGTGCTGGGAAGGTTCATTCCCAAGTAATCATGTCCCATGTTGGGGGGAAAGTTGAAACAGCAGGTAGCCCAAATTAGGGCAACATGAAGCAGGGTCAGGAATTTAGAAGAGACATGATATTTAATAACCAATGTTTCCAGTTGTATCCTATTGTAGAGAGAGCAAATTCTTACTGAACTTATGTATATAACCATATTGCCATAAAAATTATAAGGATACTCAGTTTTCAAATTTTGAAGAAATCAAATAGATAAAGAAAAATAAATGTTTTCATCTTTGTTCATAAAAGTATATTTTATCAAGTTACTATAAGTTATAGTTAGCTTGAGAGGATTCCTTAAATTTGGAGAACAAAATATTTAAGTAAACAACCAACCGTGTTTTAAGTAAAAGTCACAAAAATGTTTATCCTTTATCAGTTATTTAAATTCATGTAATTAATTTTTGCTTTGCTTGATCTTGATTAGAAGTTTTATATTTTTTCTTCTGTTGCTGCTTTTGGGGTCTTATTCATAAAGTTTCTGCCCAGTCCCAATTCCTGAAGTGTTTCCTCTATGTTTTAGTAATTTTATGATTTTGGGTTTTATACTCAAGTGTTTGATACATTTTGAGTTGATTTTGGTATATGGTGAGAGGTACGGATCTAGTTTCATTTTTCTGCATATGGATGTCCAATTTTCCCAGCACCATTTAACAAAGAGGCAGTCTTTTCCCCAGTGTGTGTTCTTGTTGCCTTTGTCAAAGGTCAGTTCGCTGTAAGTATGTGCGTTGATTTCCATGTTCTCTGTTCTGTTCCATTGGTCTGAATGTCTGTTTTTACACCAGTACTATGCTGTTTTGGTTACTATAGCTTTGTAGTAAAATTTGAATTCAGGTAGTGTAATGCCTCAAGCTGTATTTCTTTTGCTCAGGATTGCTTTAGGTATTCGGAGTCTTTTGCTGTTCTATATGAATATTACGATTTGTTTTTTCTATTTCTGTGAAGAATGTCATTGGTAATTTGATGGAGATTGCATTGAATCTGTGGATAGCTTTAGGTTGTGTGGACATTTTCAGGATGTTAATTCTTCCAATCCAAGAGCTTGGAATGTCTCTCCATGTTTTTATATCTTCTATAACTTCTTTCAATAATGTCTTGTAGTTCTCATTGTAGAGATCTTTCACCTACTTGGTTAAATTGATTCCTAGGCATTTTATTTTTTTTGGTGACTATTATAAATGGGCTTGTTTTCTTGATTTCCTTTTCTACTAGTTCATTATTGGAGTATAAAAATGCTCCATTGTTAGTCAGCTCTCAGAGTTTTTTGGTAGAGTCTTTAGAATTTTCTCTATATATGACCATGTCATTTGCAAGCAGGGACAGTTTGACTTCATCCTTTCCATGGGATTATATCAAACTAAAAAGCTTCTGCACAGCAAAAGAAACAATCAGCAGAATGGAAAGACAACCTACACAATGGGAGAAGATATTTGCAAACTGTATATCTGACAAGGGATTAATATCTGGGATATATAAGGAATTCAACCAACTTCACAATAAAAAAAAATAACCCAAGTTTAAAAAATGGGCAAAGCAGCTGAATAGACATTTTTAAAAGGAAGACATATAAATACCTGAAAAAATGCTCAACATCACTAATCATCAGGGAAATGCCAATCCAAACCACATTGAGATATCATCTCACCCCAATTAGACTGGCCATTATTAAAATGATCTAGAATAACAAATGCTGGTGAGAAAGAGGAACTCTTCTACACTGTTGGTGGGACTGTAAATTAGCACAGCCATTGTGGAAAACAGTATGGAAGTTTCTCAAACAATTACAGATAGAGCTACCATATGATCCAGCAATCCCACTTCTGGGTATATACCCAAAGGAATGGAAATTATCATATTGAAAGGATACCTGCACTCCCAAGTTCACCATAGCTCTACAATAGCCAAAATGTGGAACCAACCTAGTTGTTCATTGATGGACAACTGGATAAGGAAAATGTGGCACATATATACAAATGAAATGCTACTCAGCCATAAAACAGAATGAAATTTTGCCATTTGCAGCAACATAGATGAGCCTGGAGAAAATTATGTTAAGTGAACTAAGCCAGACATGGAAATACCACATGTTCTCACTCATAAGTGGGTGCTAGGAACGAAGGAAGAAAAGAAGGGAGGAAGGAAGGAAAGAAAGTATCACAATAATATACTGAGCTTTCAGAAGGAGAGAACAAGTCTATGGTTACTAGAGGGGGGAGGGGGGTTTGAGAGAGATTGGGTATGAGGCACAAAGAAAAATTACGATTTGTAATAATGAATATGCTAATATTTATTTGATCATAACATTGTACACAGGTGATGGTACTCAACATTGTACCCCAAAATATGTATAATCAATTATGCTTCAATAAAAATAAATTTAGTTTTTTTTTTTTTTCTTTTTTTCGTGACCGGCAACGGATCACAACCCTCAGTGTCGCGCCCGTACCGGACTGGGACCAGCAACAGGATCGCAACCCTCGGTGTTGCGCCCGCACCTCACTCAGGCAGTGAGCGGCTGGTCTGTATGTGGGATCCGAACCCTCGGTGGGAGCGCCGCCACACTCTCAAGTGGTGCACTGTAGCAGTGCGCCACTGGGCCAGCCCTAATAAAAATAAATTTAAAGTACAAAAAAGTTTTATAAACCCATCAAATTTCTTATTAGAGTTTTGAAAACCTTTTATTTTGTCCATTGATCTTAAAGTTATTAGAAAGCTGTGTGAGTACTTGTTATAGTCTTTTCCATGAATCTGATTGCAGATGCCTTTAGAAAAACATCAAAACTTCTTGTAGTTTTACTAAGAACAGATCAATATTTCAAGAAAAGCTTGTTCTAATATGGAGGATGGGGAAATTTAGTTCTGTATCAGTGTCTTTTTAATATCAAATTTCAGTCTTTAGAAAGACTTAGAAATAATTTCCCTTCTCATAGCCAAATTAACAACACACAAATTTTTCATAAATTCACCTTTCACAAACCATTATTACGACTTAGACATTGCTGGGGCATGCTTTAGACTTTGTTTTGTCCTTTATTTACTCTTTCCTAAATAACAAGTCATTTTGCTTAGGAGAAAAGTTCACTATACAACACGCCTTCTCATATAAAAGTATTCTCTTTTCTTTTTAACCTTCCTAACCCAAACTACATCTTCACATACATAATTTTCTTCACATCTCTCTCTTCTCCTGCTTACTGGTTCCTTTCTATCTCGTTTCTATTTCCTCCTAAATTTACCTTTTGAAACAACCTCTAAGAAGCTCTGACTTTAGACAAAATTATTCTTTTAAATAAAGAATACACTTTCTGTCTCTCTTGTAATTTTTCTCATCAAAAATACATCTTATTTTTGGTATATTGTGTATACATAATTACCTATACTAATTACACTCTTAATAACCTTAATTTTTAGGAAGCAAGTGATTTTGAAGTATCTGCCATATATCAGTACTTTATTTATGAATGTTTGTCATTCTAAAATTCAACATACTATTCAAGCAACCACAAAAACCAAATGAAGTGCTTCACAAAGACCGAAAAAACTAGGTAGCAAGTCCCACCATTTTGTTCACCAGACAGTACCAACAAACAGCTAAAAGCCCAAACGGTAAGAAAGGGAGTTTCCAGCATGCACATTGGAGTGACAGCTTCAAATGCCAAGGCACAACATACAACATAAAACATGTGCATATGGGTAAACACACCTAAACACATATGCATACATACAAAGGCCTTAAAGCTTTCATTTTAGTCATGACATAGTAGTATAATCACCAGTTCATAAAAGACATTTGAACCCAAATTATCTTTCAGACAAAACAGGGCCTGTTCACATGGCTACATTTTATTTGCCCTGTAGGTAATCTAATAAAGGCCGTGGACTGGACCAAATTTTAGGTAAAGCAATTTTCACATCGGTCTGATTTTCAAAGCAAAACCTTTTAACCCTTTTCTTCCCTCTAGTTTTAAATGAGTTTTGGGTTAAATTCTCAATGTTTATACTTAGATAGGACTAGCTGAATTTTATAAGATAAGCAAAATCTCCACATGGCTTTGATTTTTAGTAATGAGTTTTCCATCCTTATCTTGGCCGAAATGCCATAAACAGTGAGTGTTTGTTATAACACTTACAGAACTGTGTGCACAGACAGACAAATTTTGTCCAGAGACTTAGCCAATTCTAACTTTCTGGATCATAGTTTCTGTTTCTGTAATTTGCCAAGAGAAACTCAGAAAAAGTTTCTGTTTGGTCAGTTGGCTGTACTTCGATGACCATAAGGCACAAACTTAGTTACTGAAACCCAAATAGATGGAGCTCTCCCAAACAAACTCCTTTAGGAGAAAAACAGTTACTAGTCCCGGAGTCCTTTCTCACACCCAGAATGGTACCTTTAACAAACAAATGGTTTAGAAAGAGGACCCCTGGCCTGACTTACGAGCTTGGAGCCCGTTGACCCCTTACTAATGCTGCCTTCCTTACCAACCAAAAGGTGGGGATTCAGTGGTTAACACCATCACTGTGAGATCAGGGAACGTCCCCCAAATCTCAGCCACTGGGCTGGCCTGCCACAGGCAGCTGGCACACACGGGTGGACCCAGCTTTACTCCCACAGCACAAAGGGGTAAACCCTGGTGCGCTGCCGTGGCCAGTTGCCCCTTCTGTTGGAAGTGGGGGGCTGGGCCACCCATGCCATTCAGCTCCTGGCTAAAGCTTGCCAAAATTTCTTACTGAACCCAAGTCCAGCTGCCCGCTGCCGAAACAGAAACAAATGACCTAAAAGTCAAATCGCTGGTGGAATAGGAAGTCAGATTTATTCAGGAATACCAGTGACATGAGGGAGATGTTAGGCTCAGGTTATTTGTGTTCCTGGATAAAGCTGACTTCCCATTCCACCAGCAGTGTGACTTTTGGGTTGCTTGTTGTTGGGGCAGCCAGACGTGGGAGCAGTAACACTTCCATGTGAGAACATTTTCCAACCCATGTGAGAACTCTTTTTTCCATTCTCCATAGGTCTAACTCTAAGCTTTTTCTTTGTGCTTTATTTTATTCTTTGAGGGTTGGAGAGGTGAGCTGCCCCTTCTTTGAGTTTAAGGTTCTCACTTTCTGAGCTTAAAGTGCTCAGAGTTCCTGGCTGTCTGGGTCTGTACACAGAGGCCAATCAGAGCTCCATTTCAACAAGTAATTGCATCTTTGATCCAGTAATCCTCTAGAACCAGGACTTGGCAGTTCTTCCCAAAGTACTTTCTAAACAGTGCTTATAACCAACCCCTTTCATTAGGTAACTTCCAGGTGAATAAACATGGCCAAACACTTTCCATACTTAACAAGGAAACATCGAAGACATGGGTAACTGATTGACTCATGGTTGTAGGAAGTTCACATAACAATGTTCAATTACCTCTCAAGTTTGCTTGTGATTGTTAAATCACTTGTGACATTGGGCTGATATCCTATCTTTAGGCTTTCTTATTCTCACCTATAAAACAAGATAAAACGATACTTAATTGATGTCTCAAAATGGCCCATCTTTGGACCACTGAAGCACACTGGTAGCCTCATGTCCAAGTTCAACTGTGACCTTCCTCATAACACAAGCCTCGATAGCCAGATCCTCTTCCCCTCACCTTCCTCTCTCTCTCTTAGGGACCCTTGTAATTAATTTAGATTAATGGCCAGTCCTCAGGCCTAGAGTTAGGAATATGCCAAAGAAATCTACCATAAAGCTAATGTTCAGGGATGTTTTGTGCTGACCCTTTCCAAGCCTTCAAACATTCCCTCAAATTGCTGGACAATGCAATATCCACAGCTATGCAATAGAGATACAGGGCAATTCTCCAGAAGCCTTGATGGTCCTAGACCAGCCCTACCTTCTACCTCCATATTTGACCCAGGTGGACCTGGTCCAGAATCTTTTGCCTTGAGAAAAATCTGAATGAGTCAGATTTTGCTCTCTTATCTAGACCACCATGACTCAGCCTATATGGCCATCAGGTCCATCACGTCCACAGCTAGAAGCATCATCTTAGCAAGAGATTTACAGATGGGGCATTACCAATGAAGCTAAAGAAAAATATTTCCTGTACTGTTAATAATCAAAATAAAATTCGAAAGACTCTGCTAGAGTCAAAACTGAATTATCTATTTTTTCTACAGAACATTTTTACAACATCATTGCCATTTGAAGAAAACAAGTATGGGTTTTCTATGAAACACAGTCCCTAGGCTGTAATTTTTTTCTTAGTGTTTTTTTTCCTTGCTTTTGAAAACAGTTTTATTGAGATAAAATTCACAAATAGGTAGGATGTCATACAATTTGCCCATTTAAAGGCTAAAATTCAGTGGGTTTTAGTACATTCAGAGTTGTGCAACCATCACGATAATCAATTTTAGAACATTTTCATCATTCCAAAGGGAAACCCCATACCCTTTAATTATCACACTTCCCCCAAACTTTCCATCTCCCCCAGTCCTAAGCAACATCTAATCTATTTTATATATCTGCAGTGGGAAGATTTTTTAAAAGTTTTTAAAATATATTCTGTAGCTTCAGTTTCCCCCTTTTCCATTTCCTTGGGGTGGAGAAACAGACACGGGGTCCTGTTCTCTGCACTCCATTTGGTCGAGTGTTCATAATTTGGTCTAGCTGCGCCAACCCCATCATTAAGGCTCAGTCTTGTGTTTTCTTTTTTTCTTTTCTTTGTGCTGACTCCATTTTCAGGCAGGCTTGCCTATTGAGGTGACAGGATGGCTGACAGCAGCACCAGGCTTGCAACCTATCCTCTCAACAGTGCTAGTAGTTGGGAGGGTACGTCCATCTGAAGTGAAACATGTTCCTAGAGTTGAGTGTCCTTGGATCTGATTGGCCTGGACTGGGTCACATGTCAACTCTTGGAGCTGGGAAGGGTCAGCTCTGGTTCACTTGACTAAAAAGGGAAGGAATTATTTCCCAAGGAAAATCAGTGTGTGTTACTAGAAGTGGTTAAAAGGATGGATTTGGGGCAGGCAAAAACAAAGAATCAATTACAGAGTGCTACAGCATGAGTCATAAAATTGGGGCTTTATTCTAATATTGTCACCAAGTAGTACTATTACCTTAAGCAAACCCCTTAATCTCTATAGGTCTTGGTTCCCAGTTCTGTAAAACTACAGACTTGCCCAAGAAGTTCACAAAGTTCTGTGCTAGTCTAAAATTTAATTCAGTGATAAATTGGCTAGGTATTTTGGTATTAAATAGGCATAACTAAAACAGATTTTCTTTGATAAGATCAATACAATGACTTCCACAGAATAGGACCATATCCTACAGCAAAAGTATTTCTGTCTTGAGTCATGAGGTTGTGTGTTTTTGGAACTGAGTGCTGACTAGGTGAGTGCAAGGTTTTTAACTCATTTTTGAACTGTCCAGGCTGCTCACAGAAGTTTAAACCCTTATCAGTTTTTTTTCTTTAGAAAAAGCCGTGTTGGATATCAAGTTGCTTCCAGTGCTTTCTTTGTGCTTACATTAACCCTTGTAGTGTTACTTAGAAAACCAATGAATTCTTGGAGATAGTAGGAATCAATTAGAAAAAAATGAGATAGCATAATTGATCCTTCTGATATGCTTAAAAAAGGGGGGGAGGAGAAAAGAGGGGAAGAAGGGGAAGAAGGGGCTATCGCCTCAAGTTTGAAACTGCAGAACTGAGCTCATAAAGAGTGAGCCCCAAAGAAAGGTTCTTAAGATATTTGACTAGTTGCCATGACTAGTACTCAACATAGGCAGCTGAGCGAGCTTACAGTATGATTGACAGGAGATGGGAAAGGTTGGGGGGTGGAGGGGGTGGAGGGTG
>NW_007726133.1:1441815-1571503 GCF_000696425.1 Galeopterus variegatus | reverse complement strand
GGGGTGGAGGGGGTGGAGGGTGGGGGAGTCCTTTAAGTTTGGGTATGGCTTATGAGTTTCCTCAATTGCTTTGGTTGGTAAAAGCCTTTTATTTTCACAAGCTTTCAATAAAAATGCAGATATCTGAGTGCCCCACAGATTAAGACTTAGGTATCAATTCAAAATCAAGAATTATGACTGTTTTAGAAGTTCGATGACAATTTGTATACTTCTTTGTGATTTTTTGACAAGGCACATTTTGGCTTCGGTGTACATGAGTCACTGGGGTTTTAAAACAACACCTCTTTAATTTAGAGCAGGCTCTTTTTCAGCTTGGACAGGGTACTCTGGCAGATACTCTGGGAAGGTGGACATTTTTCCCAGTTTAAGGGAAGTAGCATTCACACAGAATTCTATATAAACAGTGTCCCCTGAAGTATAAGTCTGTCGACTTCTCTATAAAGAGACTTTACAATGTACAGCTTGGCTATTTCCAATGGGAAATGTGACTTGAATTGAAACTAGAAGGCAGACATTCAAATGACTAATCTCAGATCTGACCTCAAAGTACTGTGTGATTCCATGAATCTGGGTTTCGTTTTTGAAAAGTCTAAAGAGGTGATGAAGTAGATCTGTCAAGGGAAGTTTGAGAAGGAACAAAATGATGATTCATCCTAGCAGCGCTAGTGTTCTAATGAATGGGGAAGTTGGTAGATGTGAGTCTAACAGGGCATAAGCTTATTCTGAAATAAACAAATACAAACCACAAGACTTCCAAGACTGACATGACCGCCCAGTTGTGAGCATTGTATAAAGGATGAAGTTGGGATAGTAATGCTCTTCAAGTACTTTGGGCAAATATTAGGTTTAAAGGCAAAAATTATAAGTATTTATAGGATTAAATGAGGTATGAATTAATATTTAGCACCTCAAAGGATGGGAAGAAAGATGGTGTTATGATTACCATCTTCAGAGTTGGAACTCCCCACCCAAAATTTGGTTCAGAAATCAAAACAGATAAACACCCCCACACCCTCACACCCCAAGAGGGCATGAAAATGTGTATTACTCATGCATTCTGGGGAAAGCAGGCCAGGGTCCCAAGCAAATGAAAAACTGGATTGAGAAAGCAGGGAGGGCCACTTGACTTGGGATTTTATGGTGGTAGGAATTGGAGCTGGAGGGAAGGTTCTGTTGTGTGGCCTGGGGCTTGTGTGATTTGAACTTCTCACCAGTAGAAAAGGAGGGGCATTCAAGCTTTCCTGCCAGCTTGTCCAGGTGTGGGTAAGGAGAAAGGAAGCAGGAAAGCTTGAAAACCACCAGCAGTCAATTCAACGGATAGTGATTTTTGTATCCTAAGACTTCTTTGCCTAATCTCAGATAAAAGATTTTCCCCTATGTTTTCTGTTAGAAATTGTATACTTTTAGCTCTTATATTTAGTTCTATGATTCATTTTAAGTTGATTTTTATGTATGATACAAATTAAGGATTGAGGTTCTTTTTTTGAACTTATTGGTATACAATCGTTTCAGCAACATTTGTTGTAAAGATTATTCTTTCTCCCATTGAATTACTTTGGCACTTTTATAAAAAAAAAAACAAAACAAAAATACCCACCATTGAGCGTGTGTGGGTGGGTCTGTTTCTGGACTCACCTTTCTGTTCCAGGATCTATTATCTACCCTCATGCTAGGACTACATTATCTCAGTTGCTGGAGCTTTATAGTAAGTCTTGAATTCTGTTAGTGCAAACCATAACTTTGTTATTACTTTCAAATTTGTTTTGGCTGTTTTGCATCTTTTATATTTCCATGTATGCTTTAGATTCAGCTTGTCAATTTCTATAAAAAAAAAAAACCTGCAAGAGTTTTTATGGAGATTGCTTTGAATTGCTAGATCATTTTGGGGATATCTTAAAAATATTGATCATTTTCATCCATTGACATAGTATATCTCTCCATTCATCTGGCTCAGCATTATTTCCCCCTCCCACAATGTTTTGCAGTTTACAGTGCACATGTCATATATTTTATTAAATGTATCCCTAAGTATTTAATTTTGATGCTATAATAACACCTTTTAAAATTTCCATTTGCTGCTATTATTGAATTACAATTGATTTTTGTATATTAATCTTGTATCTTATGACTCGCTAAACTCATTTATTAGTTGTAGTGGCTTAGTAGATTCCTCAGAATTTTTGTAAAGGCAATCATGTCAGATACCTTCACATCTTTTTCACTATGCAGGCCTTTATTTTCTTTATCTTGTCTGTTTTTATTAGCTATGATCTCGAGTATAATGTTGAATAGAAGAGGTAAGAGTGCTCATTTTCATCTTATTTCTGATCTTGGGGGCAAGGGTGATAGCTGTGTTCTGTTTGTTCTTTGTTTTTGTAGATGCCCTTTCTCAGGTTGCGTCCCTTCTCTTTCTGGTCAGCTGTGAGTTGTTTTTTTTTTTAGATCATAAATGGGTGTTGAATTTTGTCTAATGTTTTTCTCCCTGTATTGAAATGATTGTGGGTTTTTTCTCCTTGTGTTTCATCTTTGTTTTAGGAAGATATTTTCACTAGATATGGAAGTCTTAGGTTGACTGTTTTTATTTCAGCAATTTAGAGTTCTATCATTCGATTTCTCTTCTGCAGAATATAGTTTCTGATAAGTCTGGGGTAGTTCTTATTTTTGTATGTAATGTGTATTCTTCTCTAGCTACTTTTAATATTTCCTCTTTATCATTTAGTACTCCCTAATTCAAGCAGTCATCCTAATTAGAAATCCATGCCCCAGGAGTCATCAGCTAGCATTCTAATGAGGAATGCAAAGGCAGCTACTACAAGCACTTCTTTAACTTTATCATTGATAGACATTAGAGCCTTTGCTAATTAGTTATAAATGTCAAAAGGTGAGTTTTCATTGGTAAAATTAGTAACTTGTCAATCAGCTTAATGGACATTAGAAATATAATGTTGTAGGTTAAATGAATGTATTAGTTGTTTCCAATTGCTTATAACAGAATACATGAACCTGGGTAATTTGTAAAGAAAATTTATTTCTTACAGTTTTTGAGGCTGAGAGGTCGGAGATTGAGGGGGTACGTATGGTAAGGATCTGATTTTTGGTGGAGACTTTCTGCAGAGTCCCGTGGCGATGCAGGGTATCACATGGCAAAGGCTGGGCAAGAGCACGTCCACATGCTTTCTTCCTCTCATTAAGTTACCAGTGCCCCTCCCATGACAACCCACTCGTTTATTAACCCTTTCATCCATGAATGGATTGATGTATTCATGAAGGCAGAGCCCTCATGATCCTATCACCTCCCAAAGGCTCACCTCTCAATGCTGCCACGTTGGGAATCCAGCTTCCACATGAGCTTTGGAGGGGACAAACATTCAGACCATAGGAATAAGTCTTCAAGTTCTGCAGCATGGCTAAAATATTTTGGAGATTCTCTTGACAGAGAATAGAGTATAGGCATTGAAGGAACCCAAGCATATTCTGCAAGGGAAAAGGAGTTAGGTTGGCAAGAAATTCTGGAGGTAGAAAAGAGAGATCCGGGGCCGGCCTGGTGGCGCACTGCTACAGTGCGCCGCTTGGGAAGCGTGGCAGCGCTCCCGCCGAGGGTTCGGATCCCACATACAGACCGGCCGCTCACTGGCTGAGCGAGGTGCGGGAGCAACACCGAGGGTTGCGATCCTGTTGCCGGTCCCGGTCCGGTACGGGGGCAACACTGAGGGTTGAGATCCGTTGCCGGTCATGAAAAAAGACAAAAAGGAAAAAAAAAAAAAAAGAAAGAAAAGAGAGATCCAAGAAGGGGTTGGGGAACCCCAAAGCCCAAAAGATGGGAATCATTAGGAAACAGTACAAGACAGAAGCCACCTCATGGGTACTGGCCAGTGGCCAAAGAAAAAGGCCACTTACTATTTGGGTTTCAGGAACCCTCATGGACAGAGTGTTTGCAAGCTAATTGCCCACACTTTCCACAGTGCCAGTTCTATTTCTTTGGTTTTTGTCCTCCTGTTATCCACTTATTCCATGTAACAGCACCTGGAGTTCTAAAAGCCTACACGAAAGACATGTAGATACCACTTGTGGTGGTGGGGGTGAGGGTAGAAAGATATTACAACTTTACTTGAGAGGGACTTTTACTGAACTGGAGTCCCTGGTTAGGCTAGGACACCACCATTATATCATCATCATCATCATCATCATATTTTTTAGTTCTTGTCAAGCATTTATATATCCATTACAGTACTAGCATAGAGTATTACTAGGTATTAGAGGTAAAGTGAAATACATAAAACATGACTGGGCTTTGCCTTCAAGCAGCTGACAGACTACCTCCTGTGTGGTCGATATTAAATATTTGGTATGACTTTTTTTTCCCCTTAAAGTTCCTGGATTCAGCTAGGATTTAGCTGGATGAAATATCTCCTCACGAAACCTCTAATCTTCAGCCTGTGCTTCTTTTTCTCTCTTCTTCACTTTTCTAGCTTTTGGTCCATTTTCTCCTTGGCTCTGTTGCTTTCCACTTCCTGTCCCAGCATGTTGTCTTTCACTACCTAGGACATCGCCTAATGTTAAGGGCCCCTGTTTTCTCGATACTGATTCCTTCCCTTTAACTGAATGTAGGAATTCTGGTTCCATTTCCCCAACGCATGGATGGGGAAAAGAAACCTAGACTATTTGAGGTAACTGGATTATAGAAGCAAAGATTCTGGAGTTAGAAGGTACCTTAGTTCCAAATCAAACACCTAGGCCCAGGAAAGTTACGTGTCACGTGGTCAATGACACAGATCACTCAAGGGCAGCACAGAGAATTTTATTACTTCAATTCCTGTGCTCTATTTACCATATCACAAAATACCACAATATATCACATTTTAATAAGACATTTGGAAATAAGGAAGAGAGGGATAGTAGGGCGGGAAAATCTTGCCTTGCCTCTCAGATTACACCGCACAGGTGTTATGTATTACACTAGCTCTTTTATTACTCACAAAGCCTATCTCAAAAATTCAGGGTAAAGTAAATTACTTGTCAGAAAGATCTGAACAACAAACTGGTTTGATAAAACCAACTCATGCTGCTTTTGCTTTAATAAAATATTTGAGTGGAAATATTATTATATTTGGACTTAAACACCCCTCGAAGGATTTGTCCGAAAGAAGATAGAACATTGATTGTTCAGGTCGTTGGCACAGAGACCTGGAAACCAAATGAACTTGGTCAGTCTGTTTTCTCTTCCTAAAGAGAATAAAATGCCCCAAATCAATGGGTGGTCACCATAGAAATAATTCAGCTCTAAGTCAGAGTGACTGGAGTATCTATCTGTGTACTGTTTCCAGTTCAGAGGGTAAGGCAGATACACCTGAAACTTCTGGATTAAAAAAGAAGTCATGTGTTTAAAGAGACTATTGATTTCTTTAAAAAAAAAAAAAAGGGGCCAAGCCCGTGGCGCACTAGGGAGAGTGCGGCGCTGGGAGCGCAGCAGCGCTCCCGCCGTGGGTACGGATCCTATATAGGGATGGCCGGTGCGCTCACTGGCTGAGCGTGGTGCGGCTGGTCTCAAAAAGGACAACAACAAAAAAAAGTCCTGTTTGGATTTTGGTTGGGATTGCTTTAAATCTATAGATTTATGGATTTTAAAGAATGTATTACATTGTTATTAACCATAGTCAAATGACTGTAGTGCAAATGACAGAATTTCCTTCTTTTTAAAGACTGAATAGTATTCCATTGTGTGTGTGTGTGTATATATATATATGTATACACACATATAGTGTGTGTGTGTGTACACACAACAATATGCTTTCATCTGTTGATGGACACTTAAGTTGATTTCATATCTTGGCTATTTTGAATAATGCTTCAATGAACATGAGAGTGCAAATATCTCTGACATACTGATTTCATTTCCTTTGGATATGTAATTCAGTAGTGGTAGTTCTATTAATTTTCTGAGCAACCTCCATACTATTTTCTATAATGGCTGTACTAATTTACTTTCCTACCAATAGTGTACAAGGGTTCCCTTTTCTCCACTTCCGTGCTAACACTTATCTTTTGCCTTTTTGATAATAGCCATTCTAACAAAGGTATCTTATTGTAGTTTTAATTTGCATTTCTCCGAGTGTTAGTGATGTCGAATGTTTTTTCATATACCTGTTGGTTATCTGTATGTCTATTCACATCCTTTGCCCATTTTTTAATTGGGCTGTTTCCTTGCTATTGAGTTGTTCACGTTCCTCACATATTTTGGATATTAACCTCTTATCAGATGTACGGTTTGCAAAGATTTTTTTCCATTCTGTAAGCTGTCTTTTTACTCTGTTACTTTCTTTGCCATGCAGCAGCTATTTAATTTAATGTAACCCCATTTGTCTATTTTGCTTAAATACAGTTGCCAGTGCTATTTCCGCTGGCTCTCCTATATACCCTGATCCCTTTTACCCTTCAGATATCAGAGTATGTATTAGGTCCTTGGAGACCCTTCCCTGAGCTATTCTGCCCTAATGATCTTTACCAAGTGTTCTCTTTCACATCACTCTGATTTCTTCTATATAATATACAAAATGGGAAATTATCTTGCTTTGTTTCTTCATTTATTCACTGTCTCATCCCAACAGGCTATAAGCTCCAAGATGGGAGGTGCCTGGCACATCTTAATGCTATCTTTAAGCCCTAGACACAATATTAGTTTAATGAATAAGGTTTGAAGCCACTCATAAACATTTAAATTAGTTCAAGAGAAATATATTCTTGATTTCCTCAAAATAGAACCTAAATAACTTTTGTGCTATGTTTATTTATTTATTTTTATTTTTATTTTTTTTCCTTTTTGTCTTTTTTCGTGTCCGGCAACGGATCGCAACCCTCAGTGTCGCGCCCGTACCGGACCGGGACCGGCAACGGGATCGCAACCCTCGGTGTTGTGCCCGCACCTCGCTCAGCCAGTGAGCAGGAACCGGTCTGTATGTGGGATCCGAACCCTTGACGGGAGCGACGCCGCGCTCCCAAGCGGCGCACTGTAGCAGTGTGCCACCGGGCCGGCCCTTGTGCTATGTTTAGCTGATACTTTATTAAGGTAGCAGAGTACATAGAAATAACTGTCAGTATTTCTGATTTTCCATTGTTTTTATTCCTGGGAAGCAGAAAAATCCTCTAACTTTTCCCATGAGGACACTGAAGCCCAGAGACGTTAAGTGTCATCCTAGCTTGGTGGCCAGAGCCTGAGCTCATGATTCCTGATATTTGGATGTGATCTTCTCTATTAAAGACAGACTAGCTGTGGTGTATAACACTGCATATTCCTTTTCAGTATATCTGAAGAGAGTTCTCTCTCTCATACTAACAGTCAACAGGTATCTTGGTTCACAACTAAACATATTTATTCATGGTCATAACCAGACTAAGAGGATATTTATTCACTAATTTACTTTGACACCTGTAGGATGTTCTCTGAGAAAAATGATCTTGCAAAGGGATGGGATAGAATTCAGAAAGCATCACATAATTTCAGAAAGTAAATTTTCTGTAATGGGTCATCGTTCTTAAGAATAATGGATGCCTAAATAAGGTTATGGCTATGGCTAATCAACTGAATTTAATTTTTATTAAGGATTAACTGCACAGAGAAAAATATATTTGTGAAAAACTGACCTATTAAATTTGGCTACTTTTACTAACACTCATCTTTTATGAAATCTACTTGTTTTCTCTCTCTGACATAAGCAAACTCAAAATGTATGAGGCTATTTTGGAGAAACTCACCTTTAAGTGCAAACAGAAGGAAAATGAAATATATAATGTGCTTTAAAGTTATTAATTTCCAATTAAACATTTCTATCAGTTTCATACACCCATAGTAAAAATCAGATGCTCACAATATAGCATTATTTGTTTGTGAATTATTACAATTTGAAAAATGTTGGAATACCACAAAAAGTTTTTTTTTTAAAAAATTTTTGCTCTGATCTTTATTATTTCCTTCCTTCTACTAACTTTGGCCTTAGTTTGTTCTTGTTTTTTCTAGTTCTTTGAGATGTACCATTAGCTAATTTATTTGGGACCTTTCTTTTTTGATGCGTTTGTTGCTATAAACTTACCTCTCAGAATGGCTTTTGCTGCATCCTAAATGTTTTGGTATGTTCTGTTTCCATTTTCATTTGCCTGAAGACATTTTTTAATTTCCCTTTTTCTTTCTTAATTGACCCATTGATTTAGGAACATGTTTAATTTCCATGTATTTGTGAATTATCTGAAATTTCTTATTTTTAGTTCATACCATTGTGGTCAGAAAGAAAAATACTTGATATGATTGTGATGTCAATGTTCTTAAATTTAAGAATTGTTTTGTTACCTAATAATGAGCTCTCCTGATGGATGTTCTGTATGTGCTTGAAAAGAATGTGTATTCTGCTGATGTTAGATGGAATGTTCTGTACATGTCTGTTAAGTCCATTTGGTATAAAGTATGGCTTAAGTCTAATGTTTCCTTATTGACCTTCTGTCTGGAAAATTTGTTCATTGATGAAAGTGGGGTATTGAAGTCCCCTATTATTATTGTATTAGGGTCTATATCTCCTTTCAGATGTATCCAATGTCACAAAAAGATCTGAGACACTGATTCACTACTTAGTTCATGAATGAGTGAGGCAACTAGGAATGCTTTACCATTCTAACTTAACACTCATGAACAACCTGTAGGTTTGTCATGATCTTTATTTTACTACTGAGAAAACTGAATTAAAAAGAGTAGGTAACTTGTCTCATGCCACGTAGCTTATAAATGGCAGTGCTTAATTCTGCCCCAGGGCCGTTTACCATCAAAGACCATATTATCCCCAATGCAGCCCTACCGCCACCACTAGGTTCCATTATATGGTACTGACTTTCCAAGATTTTTGACTATGACCCACAGTTATACTTTACATCACATGTATATACATGTATACATCCTCATAATTGAAACAAAATTTCACTAATAGTTCTTAATTTTATTGACTGTGATGACTGACATTTTCTATTCCATATATTAAAAATGCTAGTTGTGACTCAGTAAAGTGATATGACACATCAGTAGGTCTCTACCTGTATTTTGAAAGTCCCTGACATAAATGCCCTGTTTAGATAGTTTGCAACTATAAAAAGTGCACGTTGTATTTTACTGACAAAGCTGCACGGATCAATCACTACAGGTCATTTTAATAATCAATTCAAAATTTGGTGTTTTCTCACCTCAGGATCTTCAGAAAATCAGCTAATATAAAATACAATGCCTTGTGACTAACAAATCAAATTGGATGTAATCTAAGTAGGTGTACATAAGTAGGAGAGAAACACACTAGAGCCACCTGAATTGAGGTATGCTGGTCTATGACTTGAGAGCATTGTTTTGTTTCCAAGCTTACTGTCCTTTTGTGAAAACCCTTGAGAGTATCAACTACTACTAGGGCACCCATAATTTGAGTCCAGCTCAAAGGACTTATTGTGCTTAAGCCTAAGACTATTTCCCACAGTCCCTCTCTCCTACCGAACCTCTGCCCCTTGCTCTAGTCTTCCCATCTCACTGCACACTTCCCTGTGCATGAGGTTGGAGCTGTACACCCCAGGACTTGCCTTGCAGAGATGAAGCCCAGGAAGAATGCTGACAGGAGTGGGAGTCTAGTTCTTCCTGGATAGAAAGGCCTTCCTCAACTTTATCCCATGTGACATAATCTTCACATTGTGGTTTTTTAAAAACATACTTGTAGACATTTTTGTAAAGTTTAACATAGTATCAATGCAGTATGTATGCTTCAGTGTGAACAACCATTCTGGCCATAAAAAAGGGCTTTCAGTACCCTTACACAAGCAAGTGATTCTTCATGTAAAAATCATATGTTTTTGGTATTTATAGAAAAAAAGGAAGGTGTTTTATTCAGTGAGCACGTAATTCCTGCAGCTCCATTGAAATGTTTAACCCAATTATCTTACTCTTTAATAAGGGTGAGTCTTTCTGTGAATAGCTAGTGAAATACAACATAGAGGACAAGTTATATGAACATTCCTAAATTGAACACGAATTATCTGTACAGATAAACTACTAAGTGCTATACATAGAAAGTACAGCAAAATCATTTCACTAAATCAATATTTTATTTGTTGTCAAAGCATTTTAACTGTGAGTTACATAAGTAATTTCATCAGTAATTTTAGAAGAAACACTTCCAGAAAATATTTTCATTATTTTATTATCAGTTGTGCTACTAGAAATAATATTGAAGAGGGAGTTAACTCTCAATTTATGAAGCATTTATGCAGGTATTTTTTATAACCACTTAGGTACAAAACTTTTGTAAGAAAGATAACTTTTATTGCATTATAATTTCATATTTTATAGGAGTCATAATGCAAACTCATAAGCATTAATAAATACATGTACAACCAAATGGCAATGTAACTACTAAAAAATTTAAAACAAACTAGAATTTAACAGGCAAAATACATAATATGGCTTTTAATGGAAAATAACTATTTAGAAATGATTTGTTATTGCCCCATTCTAGTCATTCCCCATCAAGTGAACATAAAATTATGATCTTCATTTAAATGGTACATGTCATCTGAGCCAATGTTGTACACACTTTCTAACATGTAGTCTGCAGTATGATTCATGGACTTCCTTAAATATACATACATATGTACATATATAGATATACAGTACACAGTTCTGTTGCAATACCCCTGAACATCTTGAATGAAACTATGACAATTTTTCTATTATAAAACTACTTGAAAAGTTGGCATAACTTCTTGGTGTAGAAGTTCAATCCTATGGAATTAAAAAAAAGCAATAAAATGTTGGTTATAAATACAGTCTTTACAAAAAGTTGAATAGTGGTCCTGCACTCACACTTTATATTACAGTGAAAACATTTTACTCATTAAAGGTATTTACATCTTGTCATCCTTGGTTTGTGTGTGGAATATACAGAAGTTAATCGTGAGAATATTGTAGGTAGGCCTATTTGTTCGGTTTCTCCGTTAGTTCATTTTTGTGTAAGTTCCAATTCTCTTCTTTTGAGTTGTTGTTTATTTCTATTTGCCTTGTATTACTGCTGCTGCTGCTTCTTTTGGTGTTCTGGGAACACTGGGCCACTTTACTTCTAGGAACAGGAAGAAAAGATTTAACTCTTGAAACACCCGACTCGGTCTTTGACTTGCTGTTGCTGCATTCCGTAGTTGGATGGCTGCTGAGAGGACTGACCTCCTGTAAGGGAAGAGAACCAGTCACATTTGCTGTCAGCCATAAATCTTCCTCCTGTCTGTCTCTGAGCAAACACACAGGAGTCTCCTAACCACAGATTCTCATGAAAAAGTAAACAAAAGATAATAGAGAAGAGAGGCTGAATGATTAATTCCTATAGACTTACTGCTTGATTTTCATTAGGCCCTTCCTGGTGTCACAAAATTCCCAAATATAGGAGGCAGGGGATGAATCAAGTGTTAAGGAGTCTGGGATTTCTTTATTAACAGAAACCTCACAAAATCCTAGGCCTGAGGAAATCACCAAATCTGACTAGTTCAACTATTTGTAGGCAGCTCTGCAAATAAATGATGTCACCTTGGGTAAGTCACCTAAATTTTCTGCTTTCTACTTTCAGATCATTAAAATTAAAAAAATGGACTATTACTTGATAAGCAAGAAATATTTTCTGAGCATTATTATAAGACAAGCACTTTTTCTGGTTGCTCGGCATACAGCAGAGAACATAAAAGAGAAATAACCCTGCCCTAATAAAGCTTATGTTCTAGTGAATTAAAGCTCCTGTGTGGCGGTTCTACAATTAGGTGGGTCAAGATCTACCATACGGATGGGACGAGACCTCAGCTAGCCCAACTTCCACTGAAGGAGTTTTTTCCCTGGTTTTCAGAATTTAATGCAATATAATAAACGTGACTTGAGGCCTACTAAGTGAGCTGCTCTGAATGCCTCTGAAGCAGTTGACATCGATTACTTTCCCTCTTTGAAAATAGTAATGCATCCAAACAGCAATGTAACCAGTAAAAGATTTAGAACATAAAACTAGAATTTAGCAGGTAAAATACTGAACATGGCTTTTAATGGAAAGTAACCATTTGGCTTCAGTTGGTGGTTGTATTCTCCTGGGTGTCTTCTTAAACCAGTGGTTGCCAACCTTAGCCATAACACTGGAATCACCTGGGGAGCTTTAAAAACCATTGATGACTGGACTCTATCCCCAGAGATTCAGATTTAGTCTAGAGTGTGGCATGGACACTGGGTGACACGATTCTCACGGGCAGCCAGAGCTGAGAAGCCCTGCTTTAACTCACTATCCTTTTCTCCACTTCTGCCCATTCTGAGTATTCCCATTATCATCTCTACTTAAATAGCTCCCAAAGTTCGTTCTTTAGTCTTCGTTTATCTCCTGAACTTGAGTACTGCGTTTCCACCCACCCATTGACATAACTCACCTCTATGGCTAGCCTGCACATCAAACTCAATTTTTCTGAAACCAGTTTATTGTATTTCCTCAATCCTACCCGTTTCTGAAGGCTTTCCTCTTGTCTCAATACTGGTTAATGATGTCCTCCAGTTAACTGAGCAGACGACCTCAGTTATCTTTAACAACTGCCTCTCTCCCCCCAACTTAATCCAATGTGGCCTGCAAAAGGGGCAAAGAATCATGGCTGTTTTGGTGCAAATGGAAAAAAAGAGGATTAAGTCCTCACTGTATAACAAGTCCCAAACTCCTAAGCATGTCACTAAAGCTCTTTTTAATTTTGGCTCTGAACTCTTTTAAATCCCATTTTCCCTCCATTTTCACCTGTTAAAGTCCTAATAATTCTTTAGAGCCCAGCACAAAGTGTCCATTAAATCACTGAAGTATCTACTGGAACCAGGTCTTCAGAGCCAGCTAATCTTAAATGGCAGGACAGCTGTGCTAGAGGTTTCAACACTTCTGTTTTTCCCAAACATGAAGTATGTAATGAATGAAGAACAAAGAGGGGATTCATAGGGGGTTCAGAGCACATGCATTTGCAGGGGAAAGGAAAAAGAGACTAGACTGCAAAAGTTTGGCTTAGGAAGGAATAGCCTCCTGTCAAAAGTTCCCTCTTTAGGGAATCATAGAACAGCTTGGTTCTTTTGTATTAGAAGGACCAACTACCTCCAAGGAGCATAAGAAAAAGGCTGAGCTACAAATGGTTAGAACGCACACATCCCAGTCGATCCCTGGCACCTCCATTTGTACTTTATGGTAGGTTAGGGGTGAACTAGAAAATAAAACCACACTCAATCTGATTAGTATGTTCTGCATTTGTTTTGTAAAGAAGCTTATGCTGTCAAGTAACCAGAAAGAAAATGAGAAATAGTTACATTGCTTGTGGTGAGTCGGATGGCTAAAGAGTCACATGCTAAGACATGGCTGTAAAAACACAGAAAAGGTACCATAATCCAACCTCATTTCTCCTTACAAGAAAGTCCTCTTTAAGTCTGTAAAATGGGACTTGGCCATGGGCCCAGTAAGGCTAATTCCAACTTATAATTTGATCTACAACACCATGATATTCAACATGGCATATTATAGAATAAGTTAGCATACAGAATCTATTAGGGGTGGATGGGTGAAGCTAACTATAGATAATATTGCCATTATTATTGAACTCCCCCTCTGGCAATCCACAGTTAGTACCAAGGTGCACAGGGAGGAAAGGAGACACACTATGTGTGATTTTCAGGTCTGTCCATTCGTCTGTTGAAGGCAAGGGGAATGCATCTTCATGGTCAGAGGCAGAAAATGCCCATATGAACTACCAAGAAGCACCCACAATAGCTAAAAATGTGGTTGTCAAGGCTGGGTGTGGATAGGTGGGGCTGAGTCAGTCTCTAGAGCTGTGAGGATGCTATATGAGGTGTGATGAAAACATGGAGAGTCAAATGGGCTTAGTGTGGGCCACAGCAATTCAAGGCCAGGTGTGCAAGAATAGAGCAAGTGACTGTGCAGTGTCCTGGGTGTTTAATGCTTCCTGGGCTAAACCCCAAAAGTTCTCTACATAAGGTTACTATTAATGTTGCTGTGCATATTAAGCTCAAGAAAAACTCCAATTTGCATAGAAAGGCACTGCCCTAAAGGAAGTTTTACTTAGCCTTAAAGAATTATTGTTAAATCAGCAATTCACTCATTCCTTCAATACTAAGCATCTACCAGAAGATAAGAGGATACTGTAAGCCCTCCAGATGGGACAGTAGGGGGCAGAAGGAAAAGGAAAGCATGTAGTGAAGTTGGCATTGGAGATGGATCTTTAAAGGTGTATAGGATTGTGGCAGGTGAAGAGTGTTCTATGGGAAGGGGAAGGGTGAAAGGACAGATGAGGGGAGGTGTGGGAATAGTGAGTTGCACGTAAAAACTTACATGTAAAAAACGAGTTATGCGAAGATATACCAACCTCTAAGGTACATGTGGAAAGAAATGGGGTGGAAAATCAGGATGACAGATCAGAGCTGTGCTGTGGGGGGGAGGGGGTCTCAGTCCTGGCTGCATGTCAGAATCACCAAGGAGCTTTAAAAAACCCGATCTCTAGGCTGCACCTCAGATCAGTTATGTCAGAACCTCTGACACGGGAGGTTTAAATAAATCCTCAAGTGGATTATGCAAACAAAAATGAGAACTATACAACTAAAGATGAGAACTTTTGCTTTAGGGGGATTAGTTTGCATTTAAATAAAAAACATTAGTATTTTGTTCTTTTGATGACTTAAACATGTGTGTATTTGTTGTTTTAATTTAGAAGTCTGGCTACATGCCACCTGATTAATAATCCCCATTACATTCCCTTACTGTTAGAGGCGTAAGGAGTTATACTGTGGCAAATACCGACGATAATTTACTCATGGTTGTTTTTCAATGGATAATGGTGTCTACAAGGTCCCTCTCTGATGGAGGCATCGCCAGCCTTCTGGCCATGAAGGAGAAAGTGATTTCAACTAACCTAGAGAGCTCTTACCTCTAAAGAGAGTTACTTCCTGATAACAGAAGAAACTGGGCATCTAACCAAGAAATGCTAGTTCTCAGGAGGGTAGAAAAGGAATGAGCGCGCCCAACCAGTGCTACTGCGCCCTCTGCTGGCCGGTCTGCAAAACCATCTTCTGGCTATCGGGGAAGAGATCCTCTGTGGAAGCAGCTGTCCTAATACCCACATTAAATTGCACCATTAGAAAACCATGTAGTTCTTTTGTAAGAGCCAAGGTAGTGTAAAAGGACCCATTTACTTTTTTTAAAAAGTCTTTTCAAAAATAAAGCTGTCCTGAGCTTATCTGACCTTTGGTACTATTTTTTATGGACAGTACCATTTTATTGTAGCAACCCACTGTGACAGAGGAAGGTATACAAAAATGTCTCCCTTAGACAACAGTAGCCGGTCTCTACCTGTCAACAGCACCTGTGTGCAGAAAGTGGCTCAGGGCCCCGTCCACTGATTGTTTCACAAAGAATCCTGAAAAATGGTCCTGGAGGCCCTTTGGGTTTTCAACCTAAGCTCAGGGCATGTCATCATACACGGGCAGTGAGTTGGGGCTTTAAAGATGGCAAAGGGACACCCCTGAACAAAATATTTTCCAACCAGAATTCCTAGTAGGGGCCCCAGGTCACCCTCCCTTAAATGCTCTGTAGGTCTTGTTGTGCTTCTAAACTGGTCCCAATTGAAAAAGAAAGAAAGAAAAAAAGCAGACATTATAACAAAGTGAGCTTGAAAGACATGCTCTTCTTCACAGGTCATTTTGTCATGTATTTTTTTATTAGGGACCCCAGCTCTGCAAATCTCCACTCCCACACACACTGCTCACATAGTTCCATGTATGTAACTAACCAGGACCGAAACCTAAAGAAACAGTGAGAGGGCAGAAGCTGTGCAGCCCAGAACTGCTAGGTGATCAGGTAAAGACCAATAGTTTAATGATCTCACCACGCTTACTTTATAATCCTGCACTTTGCATCCCACCTGCACAGGTCTTTGAGGCCATCTTGGGAGTAGATGAGAACAGGATGGGAGTGGCAATGGACATGGCTTGGTGAACAAACTGCATGTTACTAAGTGCCTCACAAAATAACTAATGGGCAAGAAATGTCTTATTGTTTCTGTTCACCCAGTTGAATCCTTCGGTGGAACCCGAGCAAGTTATAACTATCTTATTATGCTCCCTTCAAGTAATGCATTTATCAAGAAAGCTTGGTCAAACTTGCTGCAGATATCAGAGTATCAAACAAATGCAGATCTTCTAAAAAGTTCTTTTATGGCTTCTGTGGCATGCTGTACCATTTCTTGCCATTTACTAACCAATCCATAATGGCCCAGCGCCACAGCCATGGAAGCTATTTCAAGAGGTTAATAAAGGCTATTGGAATCCTGCCTCTGCTATTCTGACTTTTTCATAAAGGAAAGTTTCTCACTGAATGTAATGCACGTTATGGAAAGTTAGGAAACATTTTTCTTTTCTTTGTTTTTTTTTTTTGCATGTAAAAGATCTTTATCACTTAGCTGTTTGCTATAATTAACTCCATTTTTCCAAAACGCAGGAAATTGTAAAAGTTCTCAAGTGAAAAACAATACATTTAAAAATGGAACAACCAAGATGACAGAAGTTACATTACTTCTAGTTTTGGTATATGGGGATAGAGATCGTCTCAAAAGACACCCAAGATTTTGGGATAAAATTTTAGGCATTAAATAGAAGGAAAAAAGTAATGCTTTCTGGTTATTCTTTCAAGATATTATCCAAATGATAATGTTTCTAATCTTGATTAACTAGTAAACACTTTTATCCTATTTCTAATTTCCTAGCTGCAATTTAAAAACAACTTTGTGATTCACACTGAGAGAAGATTTGTGCACTCAATTCCACAGCAATTCTTCTTTGTCCCATTTTGGAGAGAAAGGGATGCCTACCTTTTGTGACACTGGCATTCTTGGAATATTAGCCATTGCTGAAAACGCAGGGTTGTTTCCTGAACTATCAAACCTTCTTAAATCATCCCTGGAATCAGCAATCTGGAAAACATACAATTTATTAAGTCACGTTTCTACAGTAACACTGTGATAACACTCAAGGCACAGCTAAATGTCACCATGGGAAAACCCACCGAAGAAACATTATCCTTATCCTCTTCTCCAACCCTCAGAAGTTCTATAGAATATATCCTCAAATCCTGTAATGTTCACATGAAAGACTTGACGCCTTCATGTAAAGCTAACAGCAAATGCATGGAAATATCCTCTAAGGAAAAAGAATCTATTAAAGTCAAAAGAAGACCAGAAAAACTGTAGGTAAAAAAAGTCACCTGGCAAGTAAAGAAAAGATATTAAAATCGCAAGATTTTAATCATTACCTTATTTTTCCAGGGGTAAGTTTTTCTATTCATTTCCAGCAAGGTTAAATAAGATAGTCAATTCTACTTTGTCCTAGGGATTATGACTATTCAAATAATAGTTGGATCTTTGAGTGGAACCTGAATGAGTTATAACTATCTTCTTATGCTTCCTTGAAAGTAAAAGGAATTTGGCCGGCCCGGTGGCGCACTGCTGTAGTGCGCCGCTTGGGAAGTGCGGCAGCGCTCCCGCAGAGGGTTCGGATCCCACATACAGACCGGCCGCTCACTGGCTGAGCGAGATGCGGGAGCAACACCGAGGGTTGCGATCCCGTTGCCGGTCCCGGTCCGGTGCGGGCGCGACGCTGAGGGTTGCGATCCGTTGCCGGTCACGAAAAAAGTCAAAAAGGAAAAAAAAAAAAAGAAAGAAAGTAAAAGGAATTTATCAAGGAAGCTTGGTCAAGCTTGCTGCAGATATCAGAGTGTCAAAACAGGTTGAACTTGATGCTGTTAATGCTTTCTTTGAGATTTCAGGTCACTGGTTTCTATATTTGGATCTCAAATTTCACAGCTTAAAGACTGTGATGATATGCATTACACAGGCCGATTATTCTCTTACTGATAGATGACTTATGTTCCAAAAGCACGGAAAGTGCTTTTCGTAGGAGTACAAAAAGCAAAAGTCTGAGGAGACTCAAATGTAGGCTTATATGAAAAGCTGTCTGGATGTGCTGGTGTGACTTGTGGTAACGTCATTAACATACAATTTTTATTACAGGTTTTTCTGAGGAGTTTAGAAAAACCAGCTTTACTAAGGCCTCCCTTATTGTGTAAATAATATTTTGGAAGAAACAGCTTTTCTAAGCAAGGTGAGGAATGGTTTGATTTGCAGCATTTACCATCCTGTTCAATAAGAAATTTCTTTTAGGGAATAAGTGTCAGGATGTGGCTCCAAGAAGTCTCTCTGCTAGTGGGGAGAGCCCTTCAATACCCTCACCCATTTGTACTGCTTACCTTGCTTATGTCAGATTCAGATTTGCTGGAGCACATGCTCTGAAGCTCCTTTACAAGATCTGCTTCATCATCCGAGCCCAGAGAGAGTCTCTGATCCAAATCCAATGTCAATGACAGGTCATTCTCTAAAGACCTAGAACAAAGTTCAGAAAAGAGTTTTTCAAAGTGAAAGCGACACCCCAAATCTCAATATGGAAACAGACACTAATTTATTTTTGGAATTTGGTGGGGGTAAGGAAGTATTTGATATTTTTTAAAGTATTTCACACACATCGTGTAATGCAACAGCCCACTCCCAGCCCTGAGATTAGTATACTAAGGTAATACATTTCCACAGAATTTTGATAACTCATACTCAAAATTCTTAATAGGATAAATTTTTCTTTTACAAACAGATCGACTTTGACTTACAACATTCCAATCTCCTTACTCTTCCCTTTTCTTCTCACAATGGAACAAATGTAAATTTCAAACCTGCCTCTAATGCTCACTCGCAGTGTGGCCATGGGTCAGGTTTTCTTTTTTCACTCCTTAACACCTCCATTCCTGGGCTCCCTTCTCTTTAAAGAATCCTTATGCCTACATCCTAGAGTTACTGGGAAATGACACAGGTGGTCGTATATAATGAATCCAGCTGTGGGCCTGGAAGAAAGTGGCAGGTGGTGCAGTTTCCTTTACCTCCCTTCCTTCTCTCCACCCTTTCCTGTAATGCTATGGACCAGAGGACCAGGTCCTCAGCCAAGTGATAGGGCACACAATTTATCGGGCTACAATGGGGACCTATTGACAAACTGTCCAAAAATTTCTATTCCATGATTAACCAAATTATTCTTTATGCCTCAACATTTGTAAGCTGAAATCAACAATTCCCTAGGAATACCATATATCACTGTAAACATTTGGCATTAAAAAATAAAGACTGTCTAAAAGTTCACAAATGTAGAACTTTTCCATATTACTTTATGTCAAATGGGTTAATAATTATCACGTTTGATTTAAAAAGAATGAAGCCTATAATATTCAACAAACTAAAAGCAAAATAGGGTTTATATAAAGTTATATTAAGCTTAAACTTTTTTTTTAGATTTCAGTTTAATACTAGCATTTGCATGACATCTAGTACTTTTTAAAAAATATTAACAGCATAATAGTTGCACAAACTAATGAGAATGTAGAACACTTAAAATAGTGATTGAAGTTACTTGATTTATCTTTGTTTGCTATGAGTGAGATCTGAAAGGGAACTTACTTTTGTTTTGACAGAGATGTATTCTTGTTACAATTCAGCTGTGATATAGTCTTGTTTTTCATACCTGTTAAAAAAAATTGTAATCATTTTCAAAAGAATGGCTTGTTGTCCTATGCATCATTGAACTCTGTAGGACTTTCTATACTGTTCTTGGATAAACATCCACCTCTTGAGATTCCCCCCCAAGGACAGATGCTTTGGGCATAATAAACTTTTTCATGTACATTTATGACTGAATTCAGTACAACTTCAATTCAGGAATCCTGAACTTCACTTTTATCAACAGCCCCTTTCCCTGCCTTCCAACATCACTGACTATGTAATCGAGAGTAGTTTTGACTGTGGGCCTGTTAATGTACTGCAGTGTATGCGGCACCAGCGGTGCACTTGTAGAAACCTAACTTTCCATAGCTTTGCATTATACAAAAAAGAAAATATAAGAAGTATACAAAAAGTCATGGAATTAAAAAATAGTCCAAGTCATACCAATGTCTTTCTTTTTTTTTTTTTTTTGTCTTTTTTCGTGACTGGCAACGGATCGCAACCCTCAGTGTCGCGCCCATACTGGACCGGGACCGGCAACGGGATCGCAACCCTCGGTGTTGCCCCCGCTCCTCGCTCAGCCAGTGAGCGGCCGGTCTGTATGTGGGATCCGAACCCTCGGAGGGAGGCCGCCGCGCTTCCCAAGCAGCGCACTGTAGCAGTGCGCCACCGGGCCGGCCCATACCAATGTCTTTCAAGCTACAGATTATAACCTACTTAAAAAAAGAAAATAATCAGCCTGTACTGCTTGCAGTGAATATTTTGACTTGTGTCGGTTATACATACTCACAAATGCATAGGTTTGTGGGTACTGGGCATGTGAAAGATTTCTCACTATGGAGTATGGTCAAAAAAGTTTGAGAACCACTGTTATAAACCATTTTAGACTCTGATAAAAATGTTTGTAATACACACTCCAAATATTATAAACTCATTAAAACATTTAGTTGCTTCTGAGTAAATTTTAAAATTGTATGAATATTGCCAGTACAAATTTTCTCTAAAAAATGTTTTTGAAAAGTAAATCAAATTTAATATATGCTCATTAAAAAAAGATCAGAGATAATCCACTGTACTAAAGCAACATTTTATGTTAAGAAATATGATTTTAGCCACCACATATATATATATATATTTTTGATCTGGAAACCCCACTGCTGTAAAGTTGGCACAAAATTCCGCAAAACAAATTCTTTGGACGGGCAAGTGGAGGGGGCTCCTGAAGACCTAAAATGAATTACTTCTATCAGAAATACATAATGGGAACATCTTTTCACTCTTACTCAAATATAGAGTTCCCTTAGAAAGGATATTTAAATTTTAACTTATACGTTAAAATCTGATATTTTGATATGCTGTATAATGATTGGGCCAGGGTAGTTAATGTATCCATCACCTCATACATTTAGTTTTTCTATGGCAAAAAACATTTAAAAGCCTCTCTTCTAGCTACAATATAATATACAAAACTTAACTGTTAACCAGTCACCGTACTGTGCACCAGAACACCAGCACTTAGTCCTCCTGTCTAAGTGTAACTTGGTACCTTTGACCAACCTCTTCTGTTTTCCCTCCCCCGTCTCTTCTAGTAACCACCGTTCTATTCTCTGCCTCTATAACAGAATAGGAAGGACATCTATAATTTGTTTAATTGCTAATTATCGTATTATCAACACCTGAAGGAAGAAGTCTAAAACCAGGGATAGATATGTCTTTGTTAGAACAAAAACTAAGGAAATGTTCTAACGATTCATTATCCTGTAGGGACAGGGATTTGTTTCCCTGCTGTTTTCATTGCTTTATGTCCAATGCCTTAGAGCCTGGCATATGGTACATGCCATATATCAAAAGTATGTAAAACTAATCCACTCAAAGGCCTTAAATTGTATCAAATATGCCAAAGTGCAATGATTTTATTATGTAAGTTTAATTGCCAACACCAAGAAAAACAAACTAAAAAGAAAACCATTAACACAATAAAAAGAAATGTCATTTTAGAAGTCTAGCATGAAAGTGGTATTTTTTAGGTAGGGGGCTCCCATATATTTTTGGAAATGTACCCACACTACATAGTTTGTTTATTCCATGAAAATGTGCATTGAAATACTCAGAACTTCATTCTGCTGAATGCATAGTGAGAAAAACGAAGGCCTGCGTGCTTTCAGAAACTGGATCGTGAGTGCCCAGCTCCTCCTAGGCAGCACGCCTTACCTTCATTGCTCAGGTCCGGCTTATTCCAGGTGGGAGAAGAGAAACGGCCAGACTTCTTGCGAGGACTTGTGTTCACCTTTCTCCAGGCACTGCTCTCTCCCTTCTTCTTGCTACAACTGTTGTAACTTGAAACGATGGATAAGGGGAAACTTCCTCCTTTGAAATCGGCTGTGTACTGGTCTAACTCTGAAAAAACACAAATCACCTTTTGTCAAAAGAATAGCGGTGATAATGCAGTTTCATCTAGTAAAGCAAAATACATTTCCAGTTCTTAAAGAGATGGACTCTTCAAAAATCACAGGCCTGTTTAATCCCTAACCCGGGGTTTTGTGAGCCAGGACAAACTTGACTTGGAGGTCTAGAATTCAAACATGAGCCAGGAATTAAAAGCAGAGTTCTGGAGCAATGTTGTGAAATGGCAATTAATTTCTCTAGTGACAGAGAAAAAAGAGCACTCTAAAAACACATTCCAAGAAGTATTAAATAAGGGTGTGAATTTCCTCTCCTGTCTGTAGAAACCCACATACCTGCTCTGGGGAGGGGACAGCCATGCAGGACAGCTTTATTAAGCAAGATGCTGAGAGCAGCTTTAACCACAGCCTGCTGTCCTTGGCTTGGGTGTTTTTTAGCAGTTGTCTGCCCAAAGCCAGGCTGTCTTTTCACAGAGGCTCTTGACAATATAGCTTCTTGAACTCTGGGTGCAATGACGGCATTCCACAGCTTAGACATCCACCTTGCAAGAGAGAGGCAGATTCACAGGTTAGGAGCAGGCCTCTCACGAATTACACCCAACTCTACAAAAGGACAGGTTTGAAGACCATGGGGGGAATAAATGTTTCCATAGGTATGTTACCTTTCCCAAGTAGTTTTAGAATAATTGAAATTATCCAATACCAAAGTAGTTTGAATTTGCCTCAAAAATACAACATATTTCAAATGAAATTGTTTACATGTCTCTCCCAATGAAGGAATCAGTGCTTGAGTGAATACACAGAAAGGAAGGTGATGACTGAAGAAGTCTAGAAAAAATTAGATTTCCTAAAAGTCCACGTCTAAGTAGCATAAACTTATTTCCCACATTTCCTTAACAAGACACACATATTGTATTTTAATATTTCTAAAATAGGGATACATCTTATAGTCACTGGCAAATTAAATCTGCATGCCCCGAGGCAAGGGCTCACTGGTGCACATGGGTGGGCTCAGCCCTGAAGAGAGGATGGGTCAACGAGCCAAGACCTCAGGTGGACTCTGTATTAACAGCTATAAGCAGTGGCACTTTAGCCCAACTTTGGAATGCTGGATGCAATTAAGATTCTTTCAATAAAAATTACACTTTGTTACAGCCTTTAAAAAGTTAATATGATTAAAGGCTAGAAACAAAACCACATCTCCCAGGATAAGTAGGTTTTCAAAGCTATTAGATATTGGCATAAGACTTTCAGGTACTGTTAAAAACTATTACTTAGGTATTAAACATCAATCTATTTTAAGTTTCTCTGTTAATGTCTAGTGATATGTAATTCAAGAAAAAACTACAACAGACAAAATTTTGGTATTTTACAACAAGTCAAAATTGCACAGTCATTCCTAAAAGTGCTAAAGGTGTAAAGATAATAAGCTTTGGTTTTTTTTAAAAAAACAAAGCAGCTTCGACACAGTGTCTCCTTCAGGAACAGAGGGCAGATTTGCTTCCTAACCAGGATAATGAAGATGTTTCCTTCCAGGACAAAGCTTGAACAGATTTGCCAGCATCCCCCTTTAAATGACTGGTGTGTGTGTTCCCAAGCTGTGATGCAAATCCAGCATCTACTTTGGCCACTAGGCATCACCCCATGGGACTTGAGGGGCAAGGGGAACCTGTGTAAACAATGAAGCTCAGGCTGCCTGCTTTGCTGTGAGTGGTAAGTCCTTTGTCTCTGACCTGGCATCCTGGACAATGGAGGCTAACTTGTTAGCTTTCAAATAGGGTAAAAATCTCAGAGCCTCCACAGTTTTTGCCAAAGACCATGCTCCATATAGGAAAGGCCAAAATTTGTTTCTTTAGTATCTTGAGACTCTGGATATAAAATAGCCTTAGATTTAATGAAGAAAGCAGTAATTATACTAATAAATGATTTGGTTTTTTAGCAAGAAAATGCTGTGTATATTTAATATAATACTTCTTCCTTTCCCCCCAATTAGATGTTATTACATTGATGGTTTCTCTTATGATAGAGAAGATATATTATTTGCATTTCCTGCTTTCCAAAATGGATTGCTGCCCAGGAAGCCAGAAAATGCAGAATCAAATCTGCTAGCTAATCACAGAACACTTACTAAGCTGGGTGGTGACAGGTTTTTTTCCTTTCTGTTTCCTCCTGATTTTCTATTTCATTAACCTTAGTGTATACATGTCTGTTCTCATAAGCTGCTTCAAAGGAAAACATAGTACATAAGTCTCAATAAAGGAGAAAACTTTTCAATTCATAAATAGAATGCTGTTTGTTTTTTTTGGGGGGGGGCATAAAATACTTGACAGAATTTCTCAGGTGGGACCTTACCCAGGGGACACTGCACAGCAATCTGAGCATTACTCTGATGAGAGTTTTGTAACAGAGGGAAAACTGCCACCTAGCTCTTGGCAAAAATACAGTCGCCTTAGGAACTACACAACACACAAGTCACACTCACCCTCTGACAGAAGCATGGAGCACTGGCATTCCGTGTTGATGACAAAAGGTGGCACAAGGCAGCCCAGTCAGTGTTCTTACTGTCAAACATCCCAAATTTGCCATGGCTCTATTTTTAGTGGGTAAATAAGGAGAAATGGCACTTACTTCACTGTTGCTTGGGCATGTCCTAGGACTACGGGACAAGACAGGAAATACTTGGGCCCAAGAAGTGCTTCAGGTGTGCCCAGGCGGGCCAGGCAGGAGTTGAGCTGCCGCCAGACGGACAGAGCCCAGTCGACGATCTTGCACACAGGATCGCTGGGTGAGGGCGCCTGACCTCTGAACTAGAGAGACAGGGAGGTGCAACACAGGGGCTGGGTTTAGAACAATGCTGCTCTTCCTTTTGTTTCTAAAAGTCCAAAATTAAAAGTTTAAAACTATAAAACAAAAATGGAGCTGAATATGATTTTACCTTCACTTGGGGCAGATGAAGGAGGGATAGCTAATGTGTGTTAATGTGTGTGTTAGTGTGATAGGCGTTTTTCTCATTTAATTCTCCCCGCAAGCCTGGGGTAGCCATTTTTACCCCATTTTACATATCAGCAGAATAAGGTACAAAGAAATAATAACGCCCAAGGTCACATAGGTAACAGGTGGCAAAGCCAGGGCTAGAGTTTATTTACTTATTTTAATTTTTTATTAAGGTATAATTGACAATAATTACATATATTTGTGGGTGCAATGTGTTTTCATATATGCATACATTGTGAACTTACTAATTCAAGCTAATTAACATATGCATCACCTCATATATATACCATTTTTTTGTGGTGAGAACATTTAAAATCTGTTAGCAGTTTTCAAGTATACATTATTATTAGCAATAGGAAGTTTATTTTTAATAGAAACAAAGTATTAGGATATAGCATTAACTGAAATAATAAAGGAGTGGTTTATCACATTTAAAATGAAGTCAATAACGACTATTAAGCTAAAGAATCTCCTTTTTTCCCCTCAAGCTTAACATTTCTTTTTTTCTTTTTTTTCTTTTTTTTTTTTTTACCAGCAAGAGGATTGCAACTCTCAGCACAGTGTGGTCTGCACCATTCTCAGCCAGTGAGCGCACCGGCCATCCCTATATAGGATCCGAACCTGCGGCCTCGGCACTCCCAGCGCTGCACTCTCCCAAGTGAGCCACAGGGCCGACCCTCAAGCTTAACATTTCTTTTTTTCTTTTTTTTTTTTTTTTTACCAGCAAGAGGATTGCAACTCTCAGCACAGTGTGGTCTGCGCCATTCTCAGCCAGTGAGCGCACCGGCCATCCCTATATAGGATCCGAACCTGCGGCCTCGGCACTCCCAGCGCTGCACTCTCCCAAGTGAGCCACAGGGCCGGCCCTCAAGCTTAACATTTCTGATGATCTCTCAGAGCTTCACTCTCTATGGGCAGCCAGGGCTGAGGGGAGAGAAAGATCTGGCTTGGCTGTGTGGGCAGTGGACAGAGGGAGGTGTCACCCCAGATGTCTCATCAAGACCACATGTTAAATAAGGACAAGGCGGGCATAGTTCTCATTTTAACCTGATCCCCAGGGAAACAATATTTTTTTCTAGGAAATCTCAATGACTGTCCAATAAACTACTTCCAAAGATCAGACTGTTAGGTATCCTTACGGAAAGGCATTGCATAATTCCCAAAGGCAGAATGAAATCTGCCCAACCTGAAGACCTGAAGAAAGAGGTGGGCACCCTTCTCTCCAAAGTGCAGATGCTGTTTATGTAAAATTTTTCATTTTGCAAGTTGGCAGTTTTATAGTAACAGTGGTATTATTTGATGGTACATTAAAACTGGTGTTTCATTAAAGGGACTATCCAATAAATGGAATTTCCAGTTACCACACTTTTTTTCCCCTTTATATATATATATTCATTTAGCATAAAGACAATTTTATGGAGATGCCTAGAAGCCCATATTTAAAAACATATTTATTGTATGCCTACTATGTCCAAGCACTAGTTATTGCTGCTAAGAAGGATTAAAAACCCACGTAACACAGTTTCTGTACTCACAAACGATAGAGGACAAAAGCAAAGGTGAGTCAAAAGCTAACCGAGAGCAAGTGACCAGTGTCAGGGGAGGGTGAGGTTTCACAGAGTAGAGCAAGCCACCAACCAGGTCCTGCAAGTGCCTCCCTTTTTCTCTGTTTTGTTTGTTAAGTTAACCATCTGTGAAATGAAGCAGTTGGGCCAGGCTCATTATCCTCAAGATCTCTTCCAGACCGACAAGCTTTAAGTACAGATACAAGCTGAGATGGTAATTCAAAAGAACAACTGACTAAGTACGCGTGGTCAGGAGAGATAGGGAGACGAGGTGGGACTTCAGCTGGGTCTCTCCCAGGGTGTGCAGGACACTTGATGGATGAGGGGACGTGGAAAGAGCATCCCAAATACAGAATGGGCAAGGGACTGTGGGGGAGGGGTGAAAATGGATGCTGACGTTTGCAAATGACAAAAACAAGCTTCTGCAAGAAAGCAATTTATGTAACTGTTACTAATTCGAGGTGCTGCGCCTGATCCCCCTGCCTCACGTGTGCCCCGATGAATGACCACACGGCCCGTAGCTGCCCTTTAGTTTCCCCACACACCACGCTCTTCTTCCCCGTGTCCAAGACTTGCTGCAAGTGCTCTTCCTTCTGCCTGGACCCCCTGCCTCTCTATCTCAGCAACGCTTCCTTCTTTAGATCACAGACTAACATAACCTAAAAGGCCTCAAATGTGAACACAGAGAGGCCTTCCACCCACTATATTCCTCCCCTGCCCCAATTTCTACAGTGATACCTTATCTGTCCATTTTACCTGTTCACTGTAACTAGTGTAACTTTAGTGTCGTGCCCATGAGGTCATACAGAATGAGAACTGAGAGTTCAGGGTCTAACCTGAGGTCATGTATCAGACTCAGGGCCCTGCCTTCAGGAAGAGAAAAGGATTAAATTACTTAGTTGAATCCAGTCCAGTGGTGAAATGCCATGGGAGGGGGCTACAGACTCAAATCCTACCTGAGAATTAGGTACCTGTAAATTGAATCTACCCAACTGGAGGGCATGGACTTAAACACTCTACATACATAGCGACTGTTAAAAGTGCTCTACTGGTTCCTCCTGTGATTCAGAAAACCTGAGGCCAGAGCACAAGTCCCCACAAAGCTCCCTGGCTGATAATACAAACTCAGCCAGCCAAGAAAATAACCCTAAATCTTCAAGGGGAAATAATCGAAATCTCTTGAGATGGCAAAATTCTTTTTTGGGGGATGGGAGTAGGACATATTTTTGTTTTCATAAATATCCAGGATTAAATATAATCAAACCTATATTATTACTAGTTTCTGGGTTAGGATGAGGGATAATAATATATCTTATATTTTTAAGTACGTATAATGTTTAAGAGAATTTCATATACAAGGGTACTTCAAAAAATTCATGGAAAGATTCATATCTTTCAATTCTATTTTTCCATGGACTTTTTGAAGTACCCTTCTTAGAATAGCCTTATGAAAGTTTCCACTTTATAACAGTAACTGAGTTACTGATTTAGGGTTGTGATTTTAAGTTAAGAGGGATAAAAGAATTTTACTATGTTTACATAAATGGTATAAGAATTAAGAAAGCATTTGAGTCACCAGATTTATAAATGTAATTTTCTAGTTTTATAAGAGTTAATTAACTACTTGGAAAGATTTACTTGTTAGACAGCAGAACTTCTCAAGAGAAATAAAATATATTCCTTTTAAAAAAGTTTTTAAAGTTTTAAAGGCCAATTAAACTATTTAAGAGAATTTAATTAACTAAGTTACAAGTGCCCCTTCAAAAGTGATTGCTAAATTTTGCTAGATTTATACATAGAAAGATAAAGCTTTCGCACTGAACTTAAAAGCTTGAGGGAAAGCTATTTGGATATACAACTCTAATATACTAAATACATTTTTAAAAATAGCACTAAAATAGCACTTGAATAATCTCTTCTGTATAAAAACTGTTCTCCAAGGCCCCTAGCACCCGACAAGGATGGTTCCTCTGCAAAGGCCTGTCTCTCTATGAGCATGGGGAGGATCCCTGTGTTATCTCAGTCCCCAGGCTAGTGGCAAATATTTACTAAATAAGCACGTAACACTGTTCTGATGCATCTCAAACAAATGTCTGTGGTGGTTTTGATGTGTTTTGATAATCAATTTCCATAGCTACAGGTCCATCAATCCAGGTGCTGGGTCTTCCTTGGTCTCCCACAGAGTGAGGACATAAAAAATGCTATGACTGACTGACCGGGTGAACAGCCTGGAAGTTTTAAATCTGGATGACTGACATAACAAAAATGGAAGTCAGAAGGGGAAGCCAGGAGTTAGGTTTGGGGTTACAAAGTGTTGAGATTGGCTATATGGGCAGTTTAAGGCGTACTAAATTACACAGATCACTAGCTGAATACAAGAAATTAATACAAAATAGAGCAGGAAGGAGATTAAGGAGAAACTTGGATGAATTCTTAAAAATCAGTTCTGGAAGAAATCAATATTCATATGTGTATAAAGTTCCTCAAAGGACCTTGCAAATCATAGATGGTCAGAAAAGGTTTCTGAATTAATGAGATGACATTAAATATTTCACATTCTGGGTAAGTGATAAGACGGTATTTCTGAATCTGTAGCATGTTCACCTTGTATAATAGTGACAAAAAAATTTAACTTCCCTGAAAGGAAGGTCTCAGTTAAAATGCTAACTTCACCAAAATGTACAGAGCTGTGTTAGCAAAAAGAAATTTGTTTTCAAAATTTTAAATGTGCAAATTTTAAATAATACTGCGTAACACACATGACGTAATGTGAGCAATTCTGTTTAGAATTGTATTTTATAAAATCAAGTCCCTTTTTGGTAATACAGAGGGTTCACCAAAGGACAAAGATTTATTTACTATGAGAAGAAACATCCCTCAATTATTTAGAAGTCAGATATAGTAGTTAACTTTTGTATAAGAAAGGAGCTGCACACACATCTTTGCTTTACCCAGTAATTATGATATTAAGACTAGGGACAATTGTGACTTGAAGGAAATAATTTGGCAAGTACAGACAGTGTTTCAGTGATCCCAGCAGTTCCACTAAATTGCTATCACTGCACTACATGAGGCTTTGGGATCTATTTGATAATAATTTCCCTTCTCTTCAAAAGAAGGACAATCATATGTATCTCTCAAACTTTCTCTGATATTCTTCTAGCAAGAATTCTGAGATCGTGTATTATAATTAGTGATAATTGAATATTAATTTTCCACTAAAAATGATATTATTTTTTATTAACTACTAGTAGAAAGAATACTATTGCCCTGAAAGGGCAATTTTTCTCATATCCTTGTAAGGAATAGGAAGAGGAAATTTTGACCAAGTGCCAGCGTGCGTCTAAGTGCCCACAAAGATCAGGTTCTGTGGAGTTACAAGATTTCTGATGTTATGCAGTAGCCGTTCATTCCCACTGTACACTTACCCCAGGGAATTTGTTTTACTAGCCTACTTCAACTGATCCCTGATAAAAGAAAGGCATTATCCTTTCTATTGAATAGAAAGACTATTCAATATTTATTGAATATTGAGACTATTGAATATTTATTTCATTATCCTGTGAAAAGTCACTTAAAGTTATTATTACTCTTGAAAAGGTGTCAAAAGGTATAGAATTCTACTTTGTCATATGACTTTTTAATATTTACCATAGCATTGCATAATAGCTGAATATTAATGCATGCCTGAGTAGATGGGTAACTCCAAGGAAGCAGTTAATTTTCTCTAAGAAAAGTGATTAATTTTCTAATCTAGCATTCCACAGCATTCAGAACTTGGTGAGATTCCATGAGTACAGTTAATAAAACAGGAAAACCTATTTACGTTTTCTTGTATAAAACACGTCTAGAAACTATTACAGGGTTTCACATTCATTAACTTATTTAACCCTTGAATATCCTCAAATTGTACTTGCTTGAGGCCACACAGTAAGTGATGGAACTCAAGGCCAAATCTCCTCACAACTAAAGTTTGCCGCCCCCTTCCCAGCAATTGGCTGCAGCTGCTGTTACCTTATTCACAACTTTTCTTCTTAAGAACCTGTGCAGCAGGCCTTGCATGGGCTCCCCATCCCACCGCAGCTGAACCCAGCGGAAATGCTGCTGCACCAGCAAGTCGGAGCCCTGGAGACACGCCTTGGCAATGGTGCCCATCAGAAAGCAGTTCTCATGAAAGTAATAACATTCGGACATTCCATTTCCTAAAACAAACCAAAAGCAATGGTCTAATCTCAGAGAGTCCTTTTATGAGACAAATGCAAATTAAATTAAGTTAGAGAAAGCAGAACATAAAGTATAACTCGTATGCTGGGGAACAGAAAGATATCACAGAAGCTGCTTCTCAGTACAGCCTCCCCACTATCTTTACCTTTTTGGAAAGTACAGGGGCTTTCGGTGCTGCGATTTTCAAGAGGTGCCAAAAAGTCTCCCAATAAGTCAGACAATGAAGATTTTTCCAAATTCTCTAAGATGATGATGATTTTCTTCTTAACAGGAGATTGCTTCACTGGGATCAGACAAGCTGTGGTCAAAAAGAAGATTCAGTGATGAAAGCTTTTACAAAAACCTATGCAAATTGGCAAAAATTAAAGTCTGAAGAAATAAAAGTATTAGCAAAGATGTGGTACAATGGGAATAATCTTAAATTGCTGGGGAAGTATAAGGACTCTGGAAAACAGTTTGGCGGTATTCAATACAGTTGAAGATATGAGGGGACTTCAAAAAGTTCACGGAAAGATTTGTATTCTTTCTTAATTTTATTTTTCCACGAACTTTTGGAAGTACCCTCTGACGTATACACGGTGATATGACACTCCTAGTTCCATAACAGATCCCAAATGGAATCAACCCAATGTCCATCAACAACAGAATGAATAAATAAATAGGAATATATTCACACAACAGATATGAAAGTGAACAAATTACAACAACATGGAAGACTACGAAAAACAATATATTAAGAAGCAAATCTCAAAAGAATATATACAATACGATTTCATCATGTAAAGTTCACAACAGACAACACTAAATATATAATTTAGGGATTCGTACATAGGTAATAAAACTATTAAAAAAAAAAAGCTAAGAAATGATTATCACAAAAGATTGACTAGTAGTTACCTCCAGAAGGGAGGGTTTGTTGTCAGGGGAGTGGGCACACAGATGCATTCTGGAAGCTGTTCCTATTCTATTTCTTGACCTGGGCATTGGTTAAATGGTTATTTTATTTAAAATTATTCATTGATCTGTAAATACAAGTAGTATGTGTTTTTCTGTGTGTCTATTTCACAGTACAAAAGGTTACAAACCCTAAAGTGACCTTTAAATTAAATATATGTAAAATGTTCATAAAATTATGTTGACAGGACCTCAGAGAGATAAGCATATCCCTCCCCTCATCCTACAGATCTGAGAGGTGGAAGTGATTTGATTAAGGTTTCAGCAACGATGTTAAGGAGTAAAATCTAGGACTTCTGAGTCATACTTTAGTAATCCTCCCACTCAGGATAGGAGGAGCTGACTTCATATCAACCCAGAATAAAGGTCAGAAGTAAATGGAAGATTATCAATATATATAGGAAATGAATAAATCAATACACAAAACATTCTTAAAGAAGTGCCCGACACATACTAAGCACTCAAATGTTATTAATATTTTAGTTAAAACGTACCCAGCACTTCCTATATATTAAATAAAAAAATATTAAAATCACTTTTTAATTTTTAAGAAGATTCTAAGATACCCAAGTCCTTGCCAAATTAACCTGGAAAAAAGAGAGACCAATTTAAAATACTTGAGAGTAGTATTGTCAAGTACTCCACTTTTCACAAATACTTATTATAATATGAGGGTACTTCAAAAAGTTCGTGGAAAAAAAGAATTGAAAGATAAATCTTTCCATGAACTTTCTGAAGTCCTTTGGTATATTCTCTATTCCTTCTTGTTACTATAGACACAATGTATTTTCACTTTCAAAAGAACTCCTTGAACATCGTAAATTAATCTCTTTTCAGACTGAAATGACTTTTCCAGATGCTATAAAGCCTTAAAAACTAGAGGACTAGAAACCATAACAGCCACATCTCAATTTAGCCGTACTTGTGAAGACTGTTACACTAGTGCTTGGTGTGAGTCGGATCCCATTCAACACAGCTATTCAGTAAAGAATGCTAAAATCCTATGCTTCTCAGCGTTCAAATTTTATTTTAGAAATACCTGTACTGTGGAAGGATGACAAATTCACAGGTGGTTAAAGCAAGAATGATAAACTAACAAACCTCATCTACTCAGTGATTAAAAAAAAAAAAAACACACCAGGTTTATGTGTGTGTTTTTCTGTAACTCGAGACTGAAAGTCTCCAGTTTTTCCCTGATATGTGATAAGTGTCTGGCTAGTTCAAGTGGTGCTGAAGCTGCTGCAGCCAGCTAGAATGTATTGGAAAGAATATTTAATTGCATTTCACAAATATTTATCCAATACCTCCTTGCTACATGTACTGTATGCTAAATGCTACAGCACGTGGAGCTGACTGATTCTAATTGGGGGCATGTGGCATTTTAAACTGGGCCTATTATGAGGAATGGCATCTGAACAGATGGACAGGTCAGGGAAGGCTTTCTGGGTTTAAAAACAGCACAGGCAGAGGAATGGGGGCAGGGCAGGGCTCAGTCTTAGAAGCATCAAACCGAGGTCAGAATGGGCAAGAATGGCATGAGGTGAGCTCAAAGCTGACCCACACCTCAGGTCGGGACTGCGCCGGGCACCTAGGGTGGAGCCACATGAGTGGGATAGGATCACGCAGTGACAGCTGTGGCCAGCAGGAGAGTGGCAGGCTGTGTCTTCATCCTGGGCTGTGTATTAGAGTCACCTAGGATCCATCCCCAGTGATTCTGATTTAATTGGTTTGGGTGTGGGGCACTGGCATTTTGTAAAAGCTCCCTTATGACTGAAATGTGTAGCCAGGGGTGAGACTTGCTGATATGAAGCTTCAGAACCTGGCCAAAAATGAAAAGTGGGAGACCCAGATTATTATCAGAGGAGGGAGAAACACCAGCTCTGGGAATCAGTAGAAGTCTTTAACGATGGGGATAAATAGGATTTGACGCTTGTTCTGAGATCTTCACCCTGGTGCAAAGACTTGACTGGAGAGGAAAGAAATGGGAACACACCTACTAAGGCTCTTACTGCCGTGGTTAAGACAAGAAGTAATGGGAGCCTCATCTAGAGCCAAGGCACAGAATGAAAAGGCATTTTGAGATAGATTCGATAAGGCTCAGTGCTTGACTTATTGAGAGAAGGGCAGAGAAGAATCCACAACAGCTCTGAAGCTCCCACTTGAGGGGGGTTGTGCAGTTAGTGGAGGCAGAGAGCACATGACTGACAACGTACTTGGGGCAGGGGTGGTGGTTGTGGGTTATGTGTCAGGCCCGATGTGTTTGATGAGTGAAGCACCATTTTGAGACACACAGCAGATGGTGGGACATGAGGATGGGAGCGACTTGGGAGGATTCAGGCTGGAGACAGGAGTGCAGGAGGTTGCTTGGACAAACTCATGCTCTTGGTCCACGAGCAAGGACTGTATGCTAATGACTTAAGAATCCCACATTTAATGGACAGTTTGTACCCTAGACCAAAATGGGGTAGGGCTGCTGTTTGTAACTGTAGGAAATGCATTTCTATCTCATCTTTGTTTATCGTGGTCTTCCCTGAGATGCCAGTCAAGGGTCAAACAGTGTGGGTTTTCGTGGTGAAACCTTTGTCTTCAGTGCTGCTGCCTCATTTCCTCAATTTTTCACTAGCACCTCCTTTTCCCCCTGAGCACTTAACGTTCAACATCTTTCAACAAGTTGGCGTAAAAGTGAATTTTATTTTAGTTGAGAAACAGAACACGTCTAGTTCAGGTTATTTAGCACAGTTTCAGGTCTAAAATATTACCCACAGAAGCAGAAACTCATTACAGTTTTGAGTTTTAGGAATTCACCAGTCTCTGATCGGGGTTTATGGAGATGTGAAGGAAGTCTGCTCACCCCATGTGACATCTGCAGATTCCTTTTGACCTGTACCCCCAAAGTTAGCCATTCAAATTCCCTTTGCGTTATGTCATTTCAAAGCTCTGTTTCTGAGATGAGTCTACTTTTTGATCTTTTTTCTTCCAACTTTATAGGCTACACATCCCTGCTTCTCTCCTGCAGGTTGCTAATCGTAATTGGACACCTTGTTCACAAGGCTCCAGGCCACATCCTAGGTTTACACACCCTTGTATTAAAAGTCCTGGATAATTTTACAGCAACACTTGTTGGTTTAAAAATAATTAACATATCACAGTTATAGTTAAACCCAAATTCTTCTTTGTCTAATAATCTCCCTTTTGGGGATAGAAAACAGCCTCTCTCTTCCACTGTCCAATCAAATCCAGGCTCTGCAGAAATGATGCTCTGAGAGTCCCAGTGAGAAGGGCAGGCAAACCTTCAAAAAGCCTCCAGCAATGCAGGGTCCAAAGAGATAAACTCATGTATAGAGGCTCCAATCATATTCTCCTATTATTATTATAGTAACCCCATCTCATTTTTTCTAAAAAGGAAAGTTCACTCAGGAATTTAAGATATTATTTTAAAATACCGATCTAGTGTTCATATTTTTTTTTGCTACTGTAAAAAAAAAAAGTCCCATGTAATTTTGAAAAATATCTGTCGTGCTAACCCAATGCATACCTTACATTGAAGAGAAATTTGACCCAACTCTAATATACTTTCACACCCTCCTTACCAAATAAGAGTCACGTGATGTGACTCTCTCACGAAAGGCAATATGAGAAGGAAAATGTTATTTTAAAACAAAATAAACACAAACTTATGCTACCCGGGGTGCTACGTCATTCTCTCTGCAGCGTTCTTTTGTTCTATGTTCTTTTCCTCACTGGCACCATCTTAATCTCCACGTAAGTTTCAGATTCTTAAAGCTAATTATTTAAGATACTTTTGCAACTCTTCCTTCTTGTACTTTTTGCTCATACACTTCTTTTATTCATTCTCTGTGACTCCTCACACTGGCTTTTCTTCCCTACAGGGTTGTAGAAAGGAACTAATAAGGTGCATATATGTGTGCTGAGCTCAGTGGAAGATAAGAGTACAAGATTCCAACCCCAGCCCAATCCGAGTAGTTTAAGTCTCTTTCTTTAGAGAAAATAAGCTTAAAAATCAGAAGTAGGGCCGGCCCGGTGGTGCACTGCTACAGTGCGCTGCTTGGGAGCGCGGCGGTGCTCCCACCGAGGGTTCGGATCCCACATACAGACTGGCCGCTCACTGGCTGAGCGAGCTGCAGGCGCAACACCGAGGGTTGCGATCTTGTTGCCGGTCCCGGTCCGGTACGGGCGCGACACTGAGGGTTGCGATCCGTTGCCGGTCACGAAAAAAGACAAAAAAAAAGGGAAAAAAAAAAAAAAAGAAATCAGGAGTAGGTAGAGAATACATCACGAATCAGTGTATTCCTCAATTGTAGTAATGTCACTTGAATGATTTAATTTTTTGATTAAAAAAGCCAGAGAGTAGCTGATAGATAATTCCTATATCCTCATTATTCTAAAAGGTTGAGCGAAACAGCCTAGGAAACCCTTGTCCCTCATCCAGATCTCTGCTTTCTTTATCCTCCATCCTCTCCCACCACCTCTTGACCAAAAACATCATTCCCTGCTATGTGCATTGTGTGCGAAGGAAAGACTGACACCACACCCATTGGTGGGTCCTTCTCTCCGACTCATGGGAGACTGCCCTGCACATCTCAGAAGCCCCTGGTGTCCCCACCTACTCTACTTAAGTGTGCATTCTCCATTATCTCTTCATTGGTCACCAGTCAATAACAGTGGGTCCTACTGAGGAGATGGTGGTGGAGGATGGAGTTTTAGGAGACGAGGATGGACAGCAGCCGGGGCTAGATGCTCAGAGACCAGACCACAGCATTCCTGACGTAACATTCTGAGAACGTTAGCTTTCATTCTGGAACCACTGGAGTTTACCAGCAGGGCACTGTCATAAGTGGTTTTGTATTCTAGAGTGAGCCCCTGGAATCCCTCTGGAGGGTCTGTGGAGGGAGTGAGACCACAAAAAATATAAAGGTTAATGTGATGAGGCCTCCATCGTCTCTGCAGCATGAAAGGCTGGGTGGCAGGGGGAACAGAGAGCAGGAAGAGGACATGATCGGACAGAACCTAGGGACTGCCCAGACATGGGGACAAGGCAAACAGGAATTTACAATGCTCAGGTCGCTCACTTGGGCAACCGCAGTCAAGGTCTTAACAGAGGAACTTTGTATTTGTGTCTTCGTTTTATTAAAAACTGAAGGAGGATCTTGATACTTACAAATTCCTAAGCCAACTACAGAATAAAAATCGTTCTAGGTTTGGAGATGACACACCATTTCCTACTTTTTTCTTAAACTTTTTTGGTCTCAGTCTCTTGTTCAATACCTTTATTTTTCAAATCCAAATCATTCTGTTTTTATGCCCTGTTATCAATGATTCCCTTACCGATTCCTGTCCCCTCTGATCTCCTATCTCTAAGCAAGTTCTTCTATTTGCTGACAATTGAATAGCACTGAGAATTCCCTTTTTCTTTGCCTATGCTACTTCCTCTATCAGAAAATTCACCCATTCATTCAAAAATAACTATTGGCAATTAGTACACAAGGCTAAATAGAAGGACAAGCTAGAGCACTAGCTTCCAAGGAGCTCATAATATAACACGTATGTGGGGCAAAGCAAGAGCCCAAATAATACCCTCACTGCCTTGGCCTATAGTTAGGTGGGGCATAAGGAATAAACAAAGACTACTGCTCTTCACTAGGAGGAGACATCATGTCTGGAGTGATCAGAGAAGCCTTTGTTTGAGGCGTCCTTACAGCTGTTTCACAGAAGCTTTTCCTATAGTTTCTAGAAGTGCAGAGACCATGTCTATTTTAGTCACTAGTGAACAACATCCTACTTTGCATGGTACCTGCCATGTGCTAGTCCTTGTGTGTGTGTCTTTTGGGGCGGGGGGGATCGAGGGGAGTTTATGTGTTTAGTCTAATTCTAGTGGAAGCTGCAGCATGAACAAAGACATGGAGAGTAGAAAAGCAAAGAAGCATAGGGAAAAAACAGCATATTCTGCTGGAGCACAGGCATCTTTTAAAAAAGGGTCAGAGAAGCAAAACAGGTAGGTAAATGTCCTAGAATGGAAGGCCTTGAATGGCATGGACTTAGTTCAGTGGGCAATGGATGGATGTGGAGGGGCAGGAATCACAGACAGCTTTGAATCAGAGGCCTGCTAGCCTACGAAGGACATTCGTGGGGAGCAGTCAGGAGAGAAGCCACTTACAGGAATGCAGATGCGTTACGGGCAAAGGGCCATCAAGTAAGAGTGTACCACTGGGAATGCATGAAAAAGGCACACCGAGACCGACTTGGCAGGATGTGACCATGGACTGGCTGTGGGACAAGGGGGAGGGGTCCATAAATGACAGACCCGGGGGTTCTATGTGGTTCTCATGTTGCTTTAAAAAAATTAAAATAGTTGACAACATTGAAAGAACAAAACCCAAAACTTTTCACACAAAAACCTAGATTTCTGGCTTCTTCCTAACAGGCATAAGACCTCACAACACTGGATCTATGCGTCTGATGTAACAAGTCTCTGGAGCCAAGAGCTGCTGCTGCTCATGTAGACGGGGACACGATGGCCCCTCCTTTTGCAGCACCACCCAACCATTGTCACCTTTTAATGTGGCTTGTTGGCACTTGTGGGCATTCAGATTTTCAAGCCTGCTAATAGACCCAAGTTTTAAGTGTGGGAGCTGCTAATAAGACCTGAGTTTCGAGTGTGGGAGCCAAGAGTCTTGGGCCACTCTCCGAACTGAGAAATAAGGGAGAGGGATTCTCTTTAGGCAGATGTCCACTGTAGACTTAGAAATGCTGAGCTGTCACCTCTGCATGCTTCACAACCTAATTCACTGCTCTCCATTTTCTTAGCTCTTTAAGCTCAGAACAGAATTCAGTCTGTATTTCCATCTGCCCTGATAGGGTGAGAACACAATATTTTAGCTTCTTACTTTGAGATGAAACAAGAGCAAAAGTCGAAAAAATGTGGGGGACTTTAGTTAGATAACTAAGAGGGAAAAATAGACATTTTGGCACAGGGGAGTTTTTAAGGAGCAGTGGCTGGTAGTAATTAAGGCCAGGCTCGGGAGCCAGATTTCATGGGCACAAATCCCGCTCTATGTCCTTGCTGTGGGATCTTTGGGCAGGGTACTTAACCTCTGTCTCAAGTATTTTCATGTTTATAAATCAAGGACGGTTACTGTAGCTGTCTCAGAGAGCTGTAAGTTAATAAATGCAATGTTTACAATAGGACCTGCCAGAGTAAGAGCTTAATAAATGTTAGCAACCATTAGTAACATTATCAGAGAAAACAGCTTTCTATAGGTTACTTTCACTAGTTTCTAGTCAAAGACTGGCCTGTGGAGTACAGTGCCATCAGATTCTGGTGGGACTTTCCTGCCCCCAAAATGTGCTTCTAGGTTTGTGGAATCCTCAGTGAAATCCTCAGTCCTTCCCCAAACCTGCCCCTTAATTTTATTTCTTCATTTAGGAACTGCAGATAATTTCTGTCTTCCTAAGCCTGGTCTATAGCTGCCCTGGCCATAAGATATCTCCCTTTGTCATGACTCCACAAATGAGAAGCATTCCTCCCCCTAAAAAAGAGATTTTGCATCTGTGTATGGAATAATCCTTCACGGATCTGCCTCCTTCACCCCCTCCTCAGTTGTCTCTGAGGCTTTGAGCCCCTGGAGACTGAAGTCTGGCCCATTTCAGTTTTGTGTCACAGTCACTATTCAGGGTTATGCTAACTCCACCTGTGGTGAAACCTGAGGTGTCAGACTCTGGAGGCTGAGAGAGAAAACTCATGAATGACTTATACTAATAAACATGTTTAATCCTGGTTCTGCTTCTACATAATGTGGCAAGTTACTAAAATTCTCTGTGCCCGTTCTCCCAGCTTTGAAATAGAAATAATGATACCTACTTGTATAGTGTTGTTGTGGAGATTAAATGAGTTAGTGTGTGAATGTATTTAGCAAAGTGCCAGTCAATGGCATACAAAGGGTGAGGTGGAGAAAACGGTTCACTTAGATGCTACAATAAAAAGTGCTTTGATTGTAGAGAATTTATGAACAATAAAATTTACTAAAAATTGATCTGATTTTTATCACCACACTCCAGCAATTCTAAACAGCAAAGATACAATGCTAAGTCCCACAAGGGTAAACTGCTCCTACCACCTCATCCCTTGGTATACCAATGGTGCCAGTTACTTAGCATGCTCACAATTCATGAATTAACACAAAAGATAAAAAAGAAAGAAAATGTAGGATGTTTAAAAAATGCAATGAAATACATATGAAAGTAATTTTTTGCAAGTGTTCCAATTTTCATCCCATAGCTGCTGAATAATTGAAAGTCTGACTTATTTATCTCCAAGCAACAAAGTTTATTTCCTTTTAATGGCATTGTTGAAGAGCATGCCTTTTGGCTATCACAATCCCGTTCACTGAAATGGACTTACCATTACTGATGAACAGGTCTACTAGCTGTTCCTTGGAGAAACCAGCATCCACTTCAGCTCTCACTATTTCACATGTGAATCCTGCAGCCATTTGTCTGTGCTGTGATAATAAACAGAATGATTAGTTCTAGACACTTTCAGATTTTCAAAGAGAAGGAGAGGCATGCAAGTAATCGATACCTTCATGCAGAGCGCAAGCTGATGTGCTATGTAGTCTTGCAAGCTTCCTTCTGGGCCGTGGAAAATGACATTATGATATTGCTCGACCTATTAACAAACCAAGAAGAGAACTTAGGTGAAAATGCAAGTTGAGAAGGAAAAAAGAAGTGGTACACAGAGTGTAATTCCCTTCAGACTGTCCTCAGACTTTCAAATGATTAAAAGTAAAATTTAGAGATTAGCTTTGCTCATGGAGCACTTGAAGTCTATCATTTTAATGTGAAACACAGGAAAAGAGTACTTAGCAAAAGCTGCCGTTTTTATGAAAAAGCATATACTTTCTTCCATTTTCCATGGTGAGGTTCAGTATGTTTGCTGGAAAACACAGTTCCTAATGTATTTTGCTTCTTGCAAATGTTCTGTAATTTTTTCTGTATTATTCCTTACAGATGCGTTTGGAATTTTCCCAATGCTATTTTGCCTTTTAGTGGTTAAAACAGCAATGTGCTTCATTAAGAAAATTTTGAAAAATACAAAGAAATATAAAGCAGAATAAAAATCACTGACAGTATTTGCACTCACAAGCCACCACTGTAAACAGTTTTATATGTTTCTTTCCAGTTTTTTCTTTGCACAGTGGACGTGTTTGTATTTGTGTGTTTTTTTTTCAGAAGGGTAGATGAGTGTAATCTATTTATGCTGTTGTGTATCAGAGAATGTCTTTGTGCTGATTTCTTAGGTAAAAGACATCTTGATGAATATAAAATTCTTCGATCAACTCTACATATTATTCTATTTTGGAATTAAGTGTTTGAAAGAAATCTAGGTAGAGACTAATCATTCTTATTTTGCGAGAAAGAAAATCCCATGCTTAGATACCCATAGGATTTATTTTTAACCTTTATCCTCATGTATAAGGATATCTCGCCTGAGGACATGCAGAGATTTAGCATGCACTTGGATGGGAAGGTAATTATCACCTACACCAGGCACAGGCAGCCATGTCTGGAGCCAGATGTGGACAGGTGATGCTCCAACCTAACTGGTACAGTTGCTCATGGGTGAAAACTGAGCCACCCAGACTTACAGTCTGTTCTTTCTCTAATTTAGAATGGGACAATGTAAGGGCATGTATGTGTGTCTCTGTGTTGTCACTATATTGTGCTCTGATCAGGCGGTTCCTTTGAGATCATAGCAGAAGGCCACATCCCTGAGAGTAGGTGGGGTGGACTTCTGTGAAGACAGTAAATATGCCCCTGGTCCATCACTACGGGAAGAGGAAGATTCTGGGATATGAAAGGAAAGCTTGAGGAGAATTCCTTAGCATGGAAGGAAGAAGGCTGGGGCCTTTAAGACTTGAGCTTTGGCCTCCAAGGAGCCCAAGAAATGCTTTCGGAAACTCCTAGAAAGGAGAGGAGAGCAAGACTTGACCACTAGGCATCAGACCATGTGCTAAGGAGGGAAGTGGTCTTTTAAGGTGCTCCTTGACGTTGAGCTTGGGACTGGCTTTTAGGCTCTGAAAGGCAACATATGTGTAGCCACCACCAATTTTCTCTGAGTTTGAATACTATCCCATTATTGGTAAACCTTCAATAAAAAAGGGAACAGTTGGAATTCACACTGGAGCCAGGACAGAAACAGGGAGGGTGAGTGACATGCCTGGAAGCAACATGACAGTGTCTGTTGCTGCCCAAGGAATGTCAGGATCCTAAAGCCACAGGCTGAACTCAGCAGTGGCCTGGGCTGTCTTCTGTGGCATTGATGGTCTGTGAACCAAGCAATGGTGGAGGTGCAGGCAAGAATCAAGACTAGAATGGGGGCTTCCCCAGAGACACAGGAGAGAAGAGTATACCAGAAACTTCAGCTGAGGTTCTGCTGCTGCTAAGCAACAGGGCTATGAAGTCACAAGACTTAAGCAGTTAATTATTATTAAAGAATTACTAAAGAATTATTATTGAAGAATAATCTGTTCTCAGTTGTATCTATGACATGGGGAAGGCTGGGAGATGTACAGATTGTCCTTGTCATTAAAAATGTTGCCCAGACTTGTCTAGGTGGAGCCTCTTTCTCCCAATCTTAAATGGCACATGGTAAGTCCTTTCGATATGCAGAGCTAGGCCTTTTTTGGCTTAGAAAATTTTTCTTCAATTATGTTTTCGGTAACTTCTCCTCTCCTAGAGCTGTTTCTAAGGAACATCTATAATGCTTAGTTCTCTCTCTGTTCTCTGTGAGGTATCTGTCATCTTATCATGATCATGACTCTGTCTGTCTCTTCTACACTTGGAAAAGCTCCTCAAGTAGGTGTTGGACTCCACTGAGTAACTGCTCTCTCACTTCTGCTCTTTACTGTCTCCAGGACAACTTCATGCCATCGCATTCTCAGTTGTTCTCACAGTTCCTGACCTCATCCGTCTCTTTCTCAACACTTTTCTTTTCCATCTTAGCCCAGGCTCTACTATGGCTTTCCTGCCCTGTTTTATAATCTACCTCCCTGCATTTATAGACAATTAACATAATTTTCCAAACTTTTTTTTTTCTGGTTTTCTTCTGTTTTTTTTTTGCTATGGTCTGAATGTTTGTGCCCCCTCCAAATTCATATATTGGAATCTTAAACCCTAAGGTGATGATATTAGGAGGTGCTGCCTTGGGGAGGCCCTTATAAAAAAGGTCCAAGAGAGACCCCTCGCCTCTTCCACCACATGAGGACACAGCAAGAAGGTGCCTTCTATGAACCAGGAGACAGGCCCTCACCAGATACTGACTCTGCAGTTCCTTCATCTTGCACTTCCCAGCCTCCAGAAATGTGAGAAACAAATTTCTGTTGTTTGTAAGCCACCTGGTCTATGATATCTTGTGACAGAAGCCTGAACGAACTAATAGACTAGCAAATAATTTTTAGGGTTTGTTCCTCTTGGGTTCTCAGAATGAACACTCTGTTCTGCAGTATTCTTCCATAGGTACAAATGTTAATTTGTACTATTATTTATTTATGTACTGTGAAAGCACAGAAAGAATTCTGCAGTAAGGCAGAATGTGTGGACCCCCACTGGCTTTACTTGCTGTCTGCTGATTTTCTGTCTGAACCCTCTCCTTAGGTCATCAGGTGGCTGGCAGTGTCTACAGCTGGTAGCTAAACTCCAGGGTTTGGCAATGGCTGCAATGGAACGAACTCCTGCTGTTCAACATGGCAGACAAACACATTACATGAACCGCAGCCTCCGGAAGCCCCGCAGCCCAGCCTGCACCTGTCACAGTCCTTGCCCAGAGTGCTCATGGATAACACCCCTCCAGGATGCAGCATGGTCTCACCAATCCCCACCAACCTCCTGCTCAGGTATTTCTAGGAGCTGCAGTTTCTACATGAATGTGAAAGGCCTGCATGGACAGGGAGGAGAGGAGAAGACAGTAGTGCTACACAAAGCAGAGACCGTGCTTTATGCAGTTATTTAAAGGATAAATACCCAATTTTCAAACTGATATAAATCTTGGTTTTTTGAATCTTCAGAAAGATAAGAGATAAATGATAGTGTTTTCCTACTTAATTTCTGGTAGGCCTCACAGTAGGACTACTACTCTACTGTTTCTAAAAGGTAGTGGAAAATTTTTCCAGATTCTTGCCAAAGGGAGACCTCAGTTCTATTTTTCTCTGTCATTGTGATGTTTCATCATTTTTCAAAAGAACTTTAGTGGGAAATTGTGTATTGGGTACTTCCAGCCAGGTGCAATTTTAAACCAGAACCCGAGCTCTCCAAATTCATCCGAAATTGCTATGACTTATGGGTAGAAATTCTATCACAAGAAATGGATTGTTTCACAGCAGTGAAATACGATACAGATTTTCGAGATTTACTGAATATCCTATCCCTGAGATTTCCAACTAGCATTGCTATTTAATCTCATCTTCTGGAAACAAGAGTGCTCTATTTATTATAGCCACCCCGTCAAATGTCCTACACTTCCTTAAGATTGATTTTGAAATCATATAACAGCAAGAGAGCCAACCTCATAGATATACTGTCTTCAGTTTCAACACCTCATTTGTTCTCAGATTGTAGGCTTTTGGGAAATACCGACAGGAAACATCCAATTTAAAATTTCATTGAAAAGTCCGTTCACTAGCAGTAAGCCTTTTGTGTTTACATAGTCTAATATCCTTTGTGGGATAAGGTCAAATATAAATAAATAAATTAGGTAAAGGGAAAAACAAATGTACAGACTTCCAGATCATTCATACATTCTAACACACATATTCCATTAGTAGGTTTCTTCTCATTTCAGGTGTTAATGGTATTTTATTCTATTTTATCAAAGGACATGTAGTTGTGTTGGTTACAATTTAAAATCTGGACAGAAAAGTTAATTACCAGAAGTAAATTCCTGTTACTCTACTGAGACTGGGTAAACATACAAAGCTTTGGCAAGAAAACGTATTTATTTGTTTTAGAGCTACCATATTACATTTCCCCAAATATCGAAATTTGGGGTATAAAGAATATAAATGCTCCATGCTTCCAGCAGAGGGCTCTAAAGACAGAGAGATAGACAGACAGGCAGACAGATTTTTGAGGGTATGTGTGTAAATATTTTAATTGTGTTGAAAGGGGATATGTTATTTATTTATTTATTTATTTAAATTTTATTTTATTTTATTTTATTTGGAGATATGTTATTTAAGAAAGAAAATCAAACTCAACTTCTAAAATTATAGTCTGAATCATCGCCACCAGAATTATCTCCTTTACAACATGACATTTCTGCTTATTAGTAAAGGGACACTGGCCTCATTATCACAATTGGTACCAATCCCTTTTATTCTTGTGTCTTCACAGCCTATTCAGGAAGGTCATCACATGTCAATTAGTGCTTTGTGAGGCAAATGGATTCTGGCTTAGATGGAAACAAGTGACCTCAACCATGGACCATCCATCCCTTTATTTTTTTTTCTTCACAATGTTTTTCTGCAGAATGGGGATTACTAGAGTAGCTGTGGTCTCCACTACTGTCAATGTGGCACCTGTAATGTGTTTTCAGATTTGTGGCATTTTAAAGCAATAAACTTCAACTTTTGTTTGGAGTCTCTGAGAAAAAGCTTTTACTGTCCAGAGACAGTTTTAGGCCAACTTGTTCTGAGACACTAAACTCAAAAAAGAATGAAAAATAATAGGGCTTTATGGAGCCAATAAAATCGGGATGGCTGTATCTCACAGTCACATGCCTTACAGCGAGGAATTTCATTCCAACCTCTTCTGACACAGTTTTAAGGAACTAATTTATTTATGACTTTAGAGCTACGAATGACATAGTTCCTGTCAATTTATTATATAAATTCCCCAAACAATACCGACACATCCAGCATTTGGAATATAAAAAAACTGGAATCCTTCATGTTGGAGAGAGTTTTAACCATTTGCTGAGGTCCTTCTGTATAGAATAAGTTTGGGGAAACAACTCCATCTAGAAATGGTATTTTTTATTTCTCCTACAAACAAATATTATTGTCAAGGTATCCTAAATCCTTGTGTCTTACTTCAAATCCTATGACAGTTTTGGGAGAATTTATGTTTTGGTTTAGGAAAATAAAACTCCCCTACAAAATTAAAGAGAGTCATGATTTCTTGCCATATAAGATTCAACCAAAACCATCAATCAATAAATGATATTATTCTGGTTTTTTTTTTTTTCCTTTTTTTGTCTTTTTTCGTGACCGGCAACGGATCGCAACCCTCAGTGTCGTGCCCGTACCGGACCGGGACCGGCCACGGGATCGCAACCCTCGGTGTTGCTCCCACCCCTCGCTCAGCCAGCAAGCAGCCGGTCTGCATGTGGGATCCGAACCCTCGGCGGGAGCGCCACCACACTTCCCAAGCGGCGCACTATAGCAGTGCGCCACCGGGCCGGCCCTTATTCTGGTTTTTAAAAAAAGAAATGGCTCTTTCTGTCTCATCTTTCCACCAGCTTTTTATCTCCTTATCTGCTTTCTTCTACTTTATACTTGGAATTACTGTATCATCACATTACATATATATTTATTCATTTGTTGTTGTTTTTTAAATCTGTCCTCTCCCACTAGAATATAAGGTGTAAGAGCCTAGGGAATGTGTCTCATACGAAGGTACTTCAAAAAGTTTGTGGAAAAATAGAATTAAAAGATAATACAAATCATTCCATGAACCTTTTGAAGTACCTTCATATACAGCTATATCCCAATTTCTAAAACATTGCCTGTATTTAGGGGGCTCTCAATAAACAGTTGTTAAACAATTGAATTAAATAACTAACAGGATACAAAAACTCACAACACATGGTCTATCCCCTTAAGGAGCTTCTAATTTTCTACAGAGGAGGAATCATTAACAACCATTATAATATATTATTGCCTTAGTCACTTTAAATTTTGAAGTGACTGCTGGAATGAGTGATACATTTTTATTATACTCATCCAAGAGTAAATTGTTAGACTGAGAAAGCCCTTTGTATATACTAAATTGAGATTAGAACTAACAAGTGTTCATTTAGTCTCTGGTCAAACCATGCCTTATGGATTAGGAGGTACACATATAAGTGTACTTTGAATATTCTAGGTATATTGTGACCAACAAACATTGCATTCCACATTTGCTAGTCAACATTAATGTGTACTAGTAATTCAGTTGCATGGCCTTTCTGTTCATTTTAGCATCTAAACAGGTGAATAAAAAGCCCTGAGCCAGAACCTTGCCTATGAGGAGAAGCTAAGAAAGGAAGAGGGAAAGAAGGAAAAGGTTTTACCAGCTGATTTTACTGACGGCCTGAGGCTCACATTCCTGAAAACCAGTTGGTCATACCCTTCAACCTGCAGGTAAGCACAGGAATGAGATAGATGTCCTTCTCAACAAACATAACCCTCAGGCATACTTTGATCCTTTGGAGAAAGGAAAGCAAATAGCAAAGAATAAAAAGGAAGATACCACCTTTCCCACACTGTGAGGCTTCTGAGTGTTTATATGCTAGTGTGGCTGCTGGTACAAAGGTCAGTCCCAACTTTGAGCCTAGATAGATTAGATCAATGGAATGGTTTTGAATACTTCTTTTCATCATCAGTGAAAACAAAGACATCAATTCACAGTTTATGGAAACAACTTTTTTAAAGGGTCTTGGTTCAACTCGTTTATTTATTTTTTTAAAAAAGGATGCCTAAATTAAGGCAACAAGCAAAATCACTGTTTACTTAATATTTTATAATATTAGTATTAGTTTTAGATAGATCTCACACACAGACACAGTATATCAGGGTCTTGCACAATTCTGGATCCATCACTTACTAGGCATGTGGCTTTGAGCATGTCATTTTACCTCTCCCTGCTTAAGTTTCCTCATCTACAAAATGGATGAAATTATCTATCTCATAGAAACATCTTGAAGAATAAAATAAGACATGTAAAAGCCTTTAGCATATTGCCTGGCATGTAATAAATGTTTAGTAAACACAAAGCATTACATTCGTCCATTTTGTATCTAGAACTTGCTACTTTCTCTTGATAATAATATTCTGCTTCCTCCTTTTAGTAACAGACCGCCTAGTTTCAGCAGGGTGCGTGGTTATCCAGCAAAAGACCACACTTCCCAGCTAGGCATGGACCTGCGTATAAATTCTGGTCAGTGGGATGTGGGCAGGGATGATGTGTGCAACTCCACAGAGAGGACGGGACTGCCCTCAGGATAGGACCTGGGTGTGGGCATGGGCACGGCGACTACCTTTTACCAACACCCCAGGGAATAGCAGAGCAGCAGAGAAGGTGCTGAGACCCTGGAGCAGCCCCCTTGTTCCTCCCCCCTCCCTGGACCTCTTACTGCTGGCACTTACATGTTTGAGAAAAATAAACTTCTATCCTGTTTAAGCTATAATTATTCGGTTTCCATTAAAGTGGTCAAATCAACATTCTAACTAATGCTAGCATACTTATTTTAAATGACAGAAGTTTATAGTAAGCCACCTTGATGTTTATGGACATTCTCTTCTGCATTGATGATTATCTACTTGATGTCAAGTCCTTGTTAAGGGAAGATAACCTCCTTCTGCACAAATTGTAACACTTCACTAGTCACAGGTAGTCTCTGGGTCCAGGCAATGGCAATGGACATCTGGATGACAATGACATAAATCCAAACTAAGTGACAGGCAGCCTGCCAGGGCGGGGGCTGATGGGGAAGGTAATGGCATAAGGACACAGGAGGACAGCAGCTCGCACTCTTATGAACATAGAAACAGGCCACCCGACATTCCAATGGCAGGGATGAGAAGCACAGGCCTCCACATGGCAGTGCCAACCTACCAGCCGGAGGTAGTTCTGCAGCATCTGAAGAGGGATCATGGATGTGTAAGTCACACTACTGAGGCAGCCTTCCTGAGGACCTGTAAGAAATACATACACAGAAGGAAAATTGGCTCTCCTTGTTAAACATAAATGATCAAAACACAACAGAATCTATCATAAAAGATTCAATATGTTTGTTGACATACGTAGGCAGAGCTGACGTTTGGCCAAGAAGCACCAGGATGCCTGTGATGTCGTGAAAATATTATCATACTTTGTAATGGCTGCTAAATAGCTGCTGCTCCTGGCCTCCCAAGAGCTCCCCAGCTGCCCCTTCCCTCCTGCAGGGAAGCCCACCCACCTCCCAGCAATCACAGCCAGGCCTCCAGGTCCGGGCCCCAACACTGTAGCTGGTATCTGCTGATTGCTGGGTTCAATGTTTTACTGTTTATAAGCAAAAGTTATTATAATCCTCAGAAAATTTTAGCCTCGGCCAACATGAACCATAGACCTGTGGGTCTGGAGTCTCCCTTTCGGTCTATTGATCATCCACTATCCCCCTGCCCCCCGCCCCAACTTCTGCCATTTTCTCAATACATTGCTTGAGAATAAAGGAATTTTCTGGGATGGGCTCATTCTTTCTTTCTTCTTTTAAACTTCAGGAAGTACAGTTCAAACAATAAAATAAAACCTTATTAGGTGAAACTGAATTTTTAAAGACTTCATTCCCAACTATGGGAAATAGGAGGGTACTTCAAAAAGTTTGTGGAAAATAGAATTAAAATATGAATAATTCCATGAACTTTTTGGAGACTACCTTGTACATGACAAAAAATAAGTAGCTTTTAAAATGAAAGTAGTCCTGTGTCCAATACCGCTTACTAGTGGCATGATGCTAGGCAAGAAAATCAACCTTTCTGAGCCTCAATTTTCTTGTGCATAAAACGGGGATAAACAGAAATACATATCACATTGGGCTGTCATGAGAATTAAATGATTTCATACTCGTAATATGCCATAAATAACAGGCTCCTGCACATAGCAGTTGCCCACTAAACATTAGCCTATAGCATCATAATAATCATATTAAGCATACACTGGACTTGACAGTGACAAAAGACATTTCTCTTTTAACATGGTCTCTGTCACTGTCTGATCAGCATGCCAGTTTGGCCTCCGGTTTGTTCCTAATGAGGGCTGCAATCAGAATGGCAGGAATCAGTGATCAGGACAGATATCACCCATAGGTCAGAGATAGGGCTTTTGATTTTTCCTCCCCTTTATCAAATGTTTCAAAAAGCATCTACTTTCTTAGTAGTGGGAGTCGCACGTGCATGGCCAGAGAACACAGGACAAAAACATGCAGATCTAAGAACAGGTACTGCGAACTGGTCGTGAAACACTGTAAACATCACCTCAGTCTGGAACATCCGTACCTGACAAAAGCACAGTGATCTGCTCTGCCTTATTTTTCTTCATAAAGTCCCATGGGGACTGGCTGTAGCTCTGACCAGCTGACCATGGCATATTTCCTAGTCCCCAAGAAAGAAATAAAACGTCAAGGGCAGCTTAAAAGTAATTTTTCTCATAAGGGCAAACATATGCTATCCTCTGTGAGAACCCTTAAATTGTCACAGGTACATACAGAACATGTAAAGGGTTACGCAAGGGGTTAATTCCCTAATAAAAATTTTTCTGAAGGTCAAAAGGAAGGCCTTCAACCTACAGGTTTCTCCAAAGAAGTCTTTAGGAGGGATTTAGAGAGGTATCTAGAGAGCAAAAATACACTTGGCTATTTCTAGGGTTAAGTTCTCAGGAGCAAAACTGATCATAACCCAAAACTGCTTCATTAACCCAAGCACTTTGGATGAGATATCAGATCCTCTGTGATCCAGACAGTGTGTTACTTTCCAGGAAATTTTTAAGATTCCAGGAAAAACAAAACAGAATTTCTGGTGCCAAGAATAAGGCCTGCCTTCTCACAGCCTGGACCCTCTTCTTACTCTTGCTCAGTAATGGGCTCGCTCCATAGGTGTCTTCTCTAGGAAGGGATCAGTAATAAGTATTTATTTTCATCTCTTCCCTTCCACAGATCAGTTCTTAAATACCAATTCTCAGCATGCCCCCAATGCACACACATGCCCCCAATGCACACGCATGCCCCACTATAATTCTCTGCTTATCCGCTGGCCTGAACTTCCTTTAATCTAGCTTAGTTTATGGACCCAGCAAAATAACATACACACATATATTAATAACAATGTTATAATTGCCAATTATCAAACAGCTGCAGTTAGGCACTAAATTAAGCCTGTTATCCACAAAAACTCAATGATTTTTAGATCTGAAAAGCTACTAGGATGCATTTCTAGAACCTCGGTGACAAGCATGAATACAGGAACAATTAAGCCTTAGCAGAGGTAAGTTTATCTTGCTCACAGAGGTAAATTTATCTCATGGTGGCGAATATCCATTTGCCTTTGCCAGTTTCCAGATTAGCGGGATGAAGACTGATGGAGGGTCATTTCCTTTGAAACATTGTGCTCACTTTGTTTTTCAGACCCACGGGCAGAACCACACTTTGCATAATACTCTGTTGCTGGGGCAAAATGTGTTCCTGAGAATCATTTATGACTTATTTTCTTAATGCAACGATTTAATTATATAATAACAATTCAGTAACAGTAAGAATTTTAATGACCATGCCAAAGATCCATAAAATCAAGTTGTCACGAATAATTTGCTCTAAAAACTAGTGGTAATATATGTTTTGAAAGTGAGTTAGCATATACGAGTGAACAGAATAAAACACTATCTGATATAATAAATAAGCTCATACATTAATAGCCATGGTAAAAGCTCTTGACCAGCCTTTTCCAACATGCGCTGTTGAAAGTATACAAGCTTTCATATAGACAGATTGTGATTTGAATCCTGACTGCTTTGTTCATTAGCTATGTGATCTCAGGCAAGTCATCTTGTACCTAGTTATCTATAAAATGAGGCTGTTGTAAGGACTGTTTATAAAGTACCCAGCACAGTCCTCGCAAAGGAGCATGTTTCCAATACATGTTAGTTCTCCTGGTCTAAGAGGGAAGAAACTAACCAGGAACAATTAACATTTATAGAGCACTTACTATGCTCACCAGAAAGCAAACCTTATCTTTATGAGTTCTTTGGAATCTGTTTTATGGTGTCTATCAAATAGAAATAACCAGTTATCACACTGACTCATCCCATGTAGGATCTTTGGATGTATCTTCATTAAAGTGCTTCTTCTAACTCCAGACTTCATTAGGACACCTGTCCTGGAGGTAAGGGGTTAATGCACTATAGCACTGTTGGTATGGCCCAGGAACAAATTTGGAGCTGGGTTCAGAATGTGTGCATTAGCAAGCAGCTGCAGTGTGGTTAGTTTCTTGCATTTATCTAGAATAGCAAGTGCAATCACAAAGCTTCATCAAGGGCTTTCATGTTCTTTAAGTATCACTTGAGGCATGAAAGCATTTTTATATTAACAGGCAACATTATGTAATAGCTACATTATGAATAGTCAAGTCTTTCAACACCAGCAGCTGCCACAAGGGAGCTTTTTCCATTTGTCAAAACTGTGCTTAATCAATGAACTAAATATCAGGTTATAAAGCCCATTAACATAAATAAACCCGGAAATCTAACTTTCTCTTCACTGTAGAACTGCTGATACCTAGTGTGATGGATCGTACACTGCTTGCACTGAGACCGATGTTGGAGTCAGTGGTGTTATTAAATGTCACGTCTTCCAGACTCCACCATCCATCAGAAGAGATTGCTTGGAAATGATTTGTCAGGGCTTGACTCACGGCTTTTGAAAAGTCATCCCATGATGTCTGTTTGCGGATATTTAAAGTACATATTGTGTTTTCACATTTAAAGTCATCAGAACCATAGTTGCCTGGTTGAATTTCACCCACTGAAATCCTTAAGGGTACTTTAAGAGCATCTGTTAGAAGAATAAAGAATTAGGAGTTTAAAAAAATTCTAGTAGATAAAAACAGCAATAGTATTACGTAAAATAAGCAGATATGAACATTTTAAAAATAAGTAAAAGGACAGCTATTTTATTTCTTTAAATAACCTTAAATTGAACATTCTTATATTGGAGTAAACTTTTGTCTCCCAGTCTCTTCAGGTTCTTTGGAAACATGTTGCACAAACTGTTTATTTTTCCTTGTATCTTTGCCCTTTTCTACTTCACTGACTCATTCTCTTCAGCAAGATTCTCAAATCCTTTAAAAAAAAAATCTGAGAAAACTAGAGCTCTCCCTTTACCCTGAATTCTCTATATTCTCTTTTCTCCTTTTCTTTATGGATAATGTCATGAGCTAGGGAGGTTGCAGTTGTATAAAAGTCAGTATGCTTAGGGTAGGGGCTTCAGAATCATACAGACCATCCTCAATCATGAGCCTCAGGGTCAGGCTTTTACTAGCTGTGTGTACTTGGTAAACTGCCTTGATCTCTCTCTGCCCATAAAATGGAGGAAATGCCCATGGAGTTGTTAGCAAGAGTAAATAAACCTAAGTTTGTAATGGATTTAGCACACTATTTGTTACATAGTAAATACTAGTAAGTATTTGATAAGTGGCGAACAGTAGGAGCTTTTTAAATGATCTTTCCAATCTCTCTGTGATACCAACTGACGGAGGCACCTCTGGGTGGGCAGCACCCTATACACGTCTGTCCTCATGAACTGCACTACACACTTACTAGGTGTCACTGGTGTTTGTTCCTAAATCTGTGACGTCTACTGAACTCATTACTAAAATTAGTGAATTAAATATTCCATAAACTGATAAAAATATGAGTAACTGTTCCTATGAAAACTAAGTTGAATACCTTAGAGACACTTAAAAGGGTTTCTAAAAGACGTTATCTAATGAAGGGTAGATGAGGCAACCATGGGAAATCTGAAAAAGATATTGCTTTTAGTTTGCTTCACAAATGTGTTTAAGTACTCACGCTAAAAATCAGGGATGATGCATTAAAGGTCTGGTTTATTCAAATAAGAAAATATGGAACTTCAATCAGCAGAACCATACTAAAGACCTCTATCTAAAAGCTGGTTAAAACAATTTTACTCTGTATACCTTAAAATTAAAATGAAATGTTTAAATATCTGTATTTTTATGACTTCCTTCTTAAACTGGCTTTTCCCATTAACTGACCAACTACTGGATTATTTTATTTTCCATTTGTCAGTTCTCAGTCATCTTACTTCTCAACAGCATCTGACACAAGTGACCTCTCTCTGCTCCCTGACACATTCCTGCAGATTTCCTCAAACCTCATGGGGCATTCTTTCCTTTAATGTTGTTCCTTTGCTGGTCCCTCTATTGTTTCTAGATTCTTTTGTCTTCTTTTTTGTCTAGAGCCCTTTTCTCTTATTTTTCCTGTGTTCACTCTTTTGGTGATCTCACGAAGTACCATTACTTTAAATATCACTCATAGACTGCTGATTCTCCAATTTATATATCCAGTTCATACTCATCGCTGGAATTCCTGCTGACTTGACATTTCCACATAGACATCCTAACAGACATCTCGCACATGCAAAGCTAAACTCCGGATCTTCATGAGCAACACCTGCTTCACCCACAGCCTTCCCCTTGACAGGTGAAGGCAACTCCATCTTGCCAGTTGCTCAGACTTGAGCACACTGGAATTATCCATGAATCCCCTCCCTATCACACGTCATGTTCAATCCACTGGGAAGTTTTGTTGACTCTACCTTTAGCTATATCCAAACCAAGTATTTCTCACTATTTCTCACCATCTCATCTGCTACAATCCTGTATTAAGCCATCACTATTGTCTCTCACATTCATGTCCTAACAGGTCTCCCGGATTCTACCCGTGACTTCCTACAGGCTGTTTACAACGCAGCCAGTGATGTTACTAAAACATGCATCAGAGCTGTCACTCCTACGGCTGTGTTTAGTCCTTACAATGGCCTATAAATGCTAGCAAGATTAGGCTCCTCCCCATCCTATAACTTCTCTGACCTGTGTTCCTATTTCTCCCCGCCTGCTCACTCTAACGCAGTCACCCTGGTGTGTCTGCAGGTCCTCAGACACACCAGGCACACTGCTTAAGGCCTACCTTAGGGCCTCTGTCCATTTGCTGTTCTGCCTGGAAAGCTCTTGCCTAAGATATCTTCGGAGATGCCCTTTTTATCTTCAAGTCTTTGCTTCAATGTCCTAGCTGTGTGGCTGCCCTGACCGCCATGCTGAGAACTGAAAGCCCCCCTCACACTCCTGATCCCCCTCAGTCTCCTCCACAGCACATCTCACCATCTCACCATACCATATAACGCATCATTTCTTATGCTTATTGTCCATTTTCTGTCTCCTAATGTTAGAATATAAGCTTCATGATGATAATCTCTGTAAAAATTCTGATTTATCTACCTGAGTTGCTAGGACAGCGGCTGGCACATACAGGAGCTCAATAAATAGGAAGGTACTTCAAAAAGTTTGTGGAAAATAGAATTAAAATACAAATCTTCCCGTGAACATTTTGAAAACCCCTTGTCTTTGTGGAATGAATGAATGAAACGGTAGAATTCTAGAATAGTTTTTTCCACTGCCTCTCCATATTATTCATTGCTCAAAATAATCAGCTTCTGCCTACAGAACTTCATAAAATTTGTCTCCCTGACAACTTCCTATTTGCCAAATGTGATGACATTTAAAAAACCCTTACAGCCTAGGGAATTTTATACTATTGAGTTACTTATTCCTTTTGGAAACTTTCTCCTAACTTGGACCTGATCATACCATTGTTTTCTGGCTCTCCTCTTCTCTAATCCTTCCCAATCTTCTTTTCGAGCCATTCCTCCTCTCTGTTCTGTCCTGAAAGTTGGGGTTCCTCCGGGCTTGGTCCTTAGTCCCCTTTTCCCTTACTCTACACATCGTTCGTGTCTGATGGCACACCTATGACAACTGCGGCCCGCTTCTCCAGTCCTGCTCCCACCTAGGGAGTTCAGGCCCTCATTCTGTCCTGCTTGGTACCCAGGCATGCTCCCCCTCTATGGCATCCAGTACCAAGACAATATTTGCACATTACCAATCTCTCACTTCCTTGCTTACAATCATTCTCCCGTTCTTCAGCATCCACAGGATTAAGTCAAAACTTAACCATAGGATCCAGTCAAAAAGGAGTGCAGGGCCTTTTACGGCCTGACTCTAGTTGGGTGCGGCCTTTCCACACTCATCTCCCTCTTCTCCCCTGCGCGGCAGATGTAACTACACACGTGCAGAGATGCCACACTCTCCAGTGCCGTCACACGTGCTGCTGGTTCACCTGGGTGGCTCTATTTTCGGCTCTTTCTTGGCCCAGCCCTTCAACGCTCCTTCGATGCTCTTGCTTACCTCTCCTATGCATATTTTTAAACTTTGCCTCATTCAGAGGTACTCATAACAAACATAAGTTTGGAGATGTATTTTTAAAATTTTACACAGATGGTTTTATATTATGTATCCTCTTATAACTAACTTCTTCACTCAGCATTTTTTAATGTATCTATGGTGATAGATAAAATTTATTTTTAAGTGCTATTCGGTAACTTGAGAGTATGAATTTTCTATAGCTTATTCTACTTATCCATTCCCCAAATTTCCATTTAAAACATGTTTAATTTTCTACCACTACACGCAGGGCTGCAGCGTACATCTTCATATGTCTCCTGGTACACACTTTCAAGGATGTGTCTAGCTTATGTACTTAGGTGATGAATAGAAAATGTTTGTTGAATAAATGAAGAAAAATGGGCTTCTTTGTGCTTTTTTGACACATTCTGCTCTTCAATACTTACTCTGTACAGTTCCTCTGTACTTACAGCTTCTACTGTCAGCCTCATAAAAGTAATCTTACAATCTCAATGCATAGCCTGTCCTTATTGCTTTTCTCAGATTGTCAGAATCACAAATCTTAAAAAGACCTTAAGAAATTATCCACTCTTTTGCCCTTAGGCATATGAGTAATTATTATCCCCTATTAACAGATGAGCAGACTGACGTCAGGGAAGGTTGTGCACCTTGCCTGAAGTTACACGGACCTCAAAGAAGGGTACTGAGATTCAGATGACCCTTCCCTAAAGCACACCGCCTAATGTCCAGTCTTCCACAAGATGTTCACTTACAAATCCTGTCAACATATCTGAGACAGAAATCACACCTGGGTCTCCTTTATTAGTCTTTTACTTCCTAAAGTCCTCCTACGCCCTGCTTTTAGGCTTTTCCCTCCCTGTCCTCATTATATACCATTTCCCTGTCCACCACTCTGGTCCAACTCGTGACACTTAACACTTCTTGATGCTTGATGTTTACAGACTCTCTGTAGGTCGATCTGTCCCATACAGAGCTGCCTACATGATTCAGAAACAACGTCTGAATCTCATTATGCACTATCAAGAATCTCACTAGCTCTTCTTTGCCTGTCATATAAAATAAAAACTACTAAAACTAGCATTAAACTGCCTGAAACATCAACTGCCCTGTCCCGCTCTGCCAATTTCCCCTCTAATCACATCTCTACTTCAGCCAGGCCAGTATGCTTTTTACCTTTCATGTCCAACATACCAGAGTTATCTATGTTTATTCCTTCTATTTTTTCTAATATTTAATATCAAAAAGTGGAATTGAAATAAATGATAGCATTTACATTCCAGAATAAGTTTTTACCCAACCGAAAGTTGTCCACATTTGTTATTAGGTTAGGTTCAATTTATGTATATAAAAAGCTGAAATATGATAAGAGAAATATTGTATCTTAGAGAAATCCTATAAAAGGCACTGCTTCAGCCAGTGAATAGTGATTCAAAAGTTTAAGGCCCTGAAAGCTAGATTTTAATGATAAATAGAGACTTTTTTAACCAAAAGATACTCAGATGTAAAGATACTTTCTATGATTCTCTTTTATCTTCCTAAATTAAAGTACCCTTGTAGTTTGCATATATTCTTTCTTACCACACTAAAGTTTTCTTCACAAGGTAAAAGAATACAAACGCATGTATTAAGTTGAAGATTAAAACATTACTTCAATTTTTAAAATTCTGCTTATCCTAAAGTCGAATTACTGATACAGTTTGCTGATGAGAATTGGATGATAATCTTGATAAGAGGTTATAATGTTTTGTAATAATGATCTAGCATTCCATATTCATAAACCCACAAGTGAGGCCTTCATAAAATGTGCTGAGGAGCATATACTCTCAGAGCTAGAGGGGACCCAAGAGATCAATTATCTTCACAGACAGGCAACCAGGCCCTGGGAGACAACTGACTTGCCTGGCTCATGCGATCAGCTGACACAGAGTACACAGCTGGGATTTCTCATGCCCTACTAGTCTAATGTCTAGAAGGACAATCTAAATCAGAAGAAAAAAGCAACAATTATTTAGAATGCTCTCCTAGGTCCATAAAATACAAGGAAGAATTCGCATTATTTCAATAGCAATTAATTCTGCAAAAAGTCATTCTGCGTGGAAAAAGAATTAATTACCAAATTTATAATCAACAAAGTGTTTTTGCAACAGCTAAGGCTCAGAAAAGGTTAAAGAGAGGAGAAGACTACAGTTGCATTAATATTTTTCCCATTGTCCCAGAGTCCCCAGCATTGTAGAGGAAGGATGAACAATAAGCTCCAAAGGACACTCACTCAGGTTCTCCAGCAAATGCTTGCAGTCATCAGTCGCAACGTCGTGCACAGTCCGATTGCACTTGTCTCTCCTTTCAGGCTCGAGCCCTCCGTGCCTACACAGGATCTCTAGGCAGTTCTGTAAAGACAAGAGCTCTATTACCTCCAAGTCCAAATGAATTAACTTGAATGCAAAACCCAAGGGAAAAGCTAGTTGCCTGTAGCAAGACAATCAAGAATTCACAGCTAGAAATCTTATTTCAATTCCAGCAACACAAATATACAGATTAATTTCTGATTAGTCTAAATAATGTCTAGAAATGCAAAGCAAAGGGTGCTTCATTTAAATGTGAATCATAGGATCATAACATTGCTTCACAGAATAGCCTCTTAGGTTTCAAGAAAAAAAATTAGCTTATTAATCATTCAGTTTGCAGAGTGAAATTAAGACTGAAATTGACTTTAGAAGACAGTTTCCTTTTGTGGTAATTTGGTAATACAAAGCAAAGGGCTTTTGCTACAGCTGGATGCTCCTTGCTGTCTTCCAGACTATGGACTGCTTTCTTGGTAATGTAAGTGCAGGGATCCAATTTTAAGAATTTTGTCCCAGAGTCCTCATAAGAATTTGTATTTGAGATCTTACACTGCCATATTTTTCTATTTGAAAAATATGATGACCATGTTGATTGAGTTTTTAGAAAAACATTCCCAAAAGATACTGAAGTTATGTTCCTTCTATTATTCAGCTTTTTCTTCTGTATTGCTTAAGAAAATTTCCATTCAAAAAGTATCAGTAACTATGAACTGAAAAGTCTTAGTCCTCCATAATTTTTCAAATGCAAAGTAAAACACTATATACATAGTAAAAGACTACACACACACACACACACACACACACACACACACATTTTCTAATAAATAATTGCATGGCAGGATATTACAACAGGATATTTACTAAGGAATTCTTCTATATCAACTTTTACCAGTTCATGATTTGTTTACTGATCTCCCAGAAGAATAAGGAGAAAGCTGAATAGACTAGAAACCATGAAAAGGAACTAACAAGCAAAACAAGCATCACTCCCCTAAATAAACACACACACACACTCACACATGCATGCACGCATGCACACACGCTCACACATGCATGCACGCATGCACCACACACGCACACAGGGCTGGCTTGCATTCTGACAACACAGTAAACCGGGCAGTCTGAAAAGCCTTCTTTAATCCTGCTGTTACACCTTTTTCTCTGTTTCATAAAACATATTTTTTCCTTTTATAATGTAAAATATTTTTACTAAAGTATAAAATTCACATAGAAAAGCAGACATAGTGTACAGCTTGAAGCTTTACCACAAAGTGAACCTACTTGTGGAAGGAGCACTTTGGAAGCCCTCTGGAAGCTCCCTCTCGAGCCCTTGGCCCTCCCTTCTCCTCCCAGAGGTAACTACTATTCTGATTTCTAATATTGGACATTGGTTTAGCCCAATTTTGAACTCTATGTCCATGGAATAATACTGCAGGTACATTTCTACATTTGGTTTCCTTCATTCAACATAATGTCTCTAAGATTCATCCATGTATTGGGAGTAGTCATAATTCATGTTTTTTTTAAAAAGGTATTATCGTGTGGTATTCCATTACATGAATATACAACAATTGACTTATACATTCTCTTGTTGCTGAATATTTGGGTTCTGCTGTGAGCATTTAGTTCATGTCCTGTGGTGCATGCTGGTACACACATGCTGGTATACACTAGAGCTGGGCCTGCTGGAGCCCAGGCGTACATCTGTTCTATGTGAATATATACTGCAAAGGCTTTCAAAAGTGGCTATACCAATTTCCACTTCACAAGTAGTATATGTGAGTTTCGGTTGCTTCATATTGCCTCCAAAACATACTTTAAAATGCAAAAATGAGTTCACAAGAAAATACAGGAAATCCCTAAGGGCCCAAAAGAAAAAGAGTAAGCTGAAACCACAAATTTGGTGAAATTTGCAGGAAGCCAAGGCTTTTTGGAGGGCAAAGTTGATAGAGCTTTTTTGGGGGGATGGGAGATGAGGCCTTGGGCCCCACAAAATGGAGCACTGATCTAGGGGAACCCCGAGTAAAGAAAATCCATATGCCAGCAAAGGGAACCAACATTTGTTTTTCAGTGCCTGCCCCTGCTCAGGTGGGAGGGATCTCCTCTAAAACTCACCAAAGTCTGGCTTTTGTGAGTCTTGGGTTCAGATTTAGGAAATCACTAAGCTGAGAAATTAACTGAAAACAAAATTAAACATATAAATAACAGTTCTTATCAAGGTATTCTTACTACTTTGTATGGAACCAGGAAATGAATGATAAGATAGTGAATAAGAAATTCAGATAATATTGATTTAGAAATTAACTCTAATAAGAGGCTTAAATAGAATGGAATCTGAGAACTAATCTTTGTATATTCCCAAAAGGATAAGAGATAAAAATAATACATTTATTATTCAGGTTAGTACTTGTAGCAAAAGTGGGTAAAAGACAAGGCAGATCTGGATTCTATTCCTGCCAATATAAATGATTATATCTATAACCACTGGTAAATTATTTAACATTTTTCTGCTTCAGTTTCCTAATCTGTGTTTCAAATTTCTATATCTCAAAGGATGGTTAAATAACTTAAATAAAACATGCCTACAAAGCTCTTACACTGTTGGCATGTACTAAGCTCCCAACATTTATTATAGCAGCCGTTATTATTATAATCAACATCATCATCAATTAGAAGAAAAGCCCAAATATTCAGTTAACTTGCAAGGTATTATGCACATCAACAAGTGGCACTAATCTCAAGATAATTCTAGAAGATCTTAAATTATAAACAGAAATGAAAAAAGGTTATATTAGTCTGTTTCTGTTGCTTATAATAAAATACATGGAACCGGTAATTTGTAAGAAAACGAAATTTATTGCTTCCAGTTTCAGAGGCTGGAAGTTCAAAGTCCAGGGAACACATCTGGTGAGGATCTTCTCTAGTGGTTGCTTTACAGAAATGCAGGAGTCTCACACGGCAGAAAATGGTGGAGCAGAGAGAGAAAGACTCTCACATGCTCTCCTTTTAAAGCCCTCAACGATGTTCCTGACCACCATTATTAATCCATTCACTACGATGTGCTCCTACAGTTGAATCGCCTCTTCAAGGCCCCACCTTTCAATTGTCATAATAGGATTTCCCACCCCTTTACACTGTCACAGTGAGGACTAAGTTTTGGGGGGAAGTCAATCCACAGCAAAGGTGCAATGCAAGTTTACAGTACAACACAAGCCGGCAATTCTCCTAAAATAAGATTCCTTCATTTCTGACAGTCAAAGTGGGTTATTTTTAATTTTTATTACTCTCAGGTAGGTCAGTGGGCAATCATATAAGCAACACCTTTATCTTTAAGGAGGCATGAAATGTCAGTCCCCATGATGGTAACACATATCCAAACACTGCTATAAGTGTAAATTCTGCAGCGCTGTGCTGGCTCCAGGGGAACACAGAGATGAAAACCTTGACCCAACTGATTTACTTTATGGAAGAGCATTTACTTATGGAGAAAAGTATCCATGTGCTCTCCTTGCTGGGTGGGGTGTGTGAAGAGGACAAGTGCTCTGATACCAGTCTCTCCTTGTGGAAATGAATCCCCAGGGGGTCTAAACTGGGCAGGGTGTTATGCGCAGGGATATGGAGCAGGAGGTACAGGTGAATGAGTCTAAGCTAAAGTCCTATTAAGTAGGATATAGATGCACCTGCTATAACAGAGCTTAAAGTAGTGGCTTAGGCTTCAGCTTTTTTTTTTCCTTTTTTTGTCTTTTTTCGTGTCCGGTAACGGATCGCAACCCTCAGTGTCGCGCGCGTACTGGACCGGACCAGACCGGCAACGGGATCGCAACCCTCGGTGCTGCGCCCGCACCTTGCTCAGCCAGCGAGCGGGAACCGGTCTGTATGTGGGATCCGAACCCTCGGCGGGAGCGCCGCCACGCTCCCAAGCGGCGCACTGTAGCAGTGTGCCACCGGGCCGGCCCAGGCTTCAGCTTTTATTTCCATTCACACCTCATTTGCTGGAACTTAGGTATGTGGTGACAGTTATTTGCAACAGGGGCTAAAGAATGTAGTCTTTATGTCGGGTGGCCACAGGCCCAGCTGAAAATGGAAGAATTGTTATTACAAAGGAAGGCAGAAGAGATGTTGAGGGATGATGAGCAATCTCTGGTCCTTTAAGGAGAGCTGAGAAGCAAGGTACCAGTTCCAGGAAGACTAAGTAGAAACTCCAAGTCCAAAGAGCCAGAGATAAAATGCAAGTCAGGACAGGGAGTTGAAGGTTTGAAAATGAGCAGAGGGACAGAAAGCAAAACAGTGTGCAAATGCACAGGTAAGGTACAGGTCAACTGCTGAGAACAACCTTGGGTACGGGCGTACCCGCTGCTGCGCAGGGTGGGGGAGGTGGAAGCCGTTAAAATTAGAAATAATGACATTAGCAAGAAGGTAGTCTTAGGTGTGAGTGGCCAAAGACAAAGGTGACTGGAGGCAGCTATGAAGGGCTGAGTGCTGAGCAGTTTGCAGCAGTCTCTGTGGCATAGGAATGTGTTTAGGTAGGAAAGTACCATCACCTGCCCTACCCTGAAAACCAATTGGTGCATTTGGAAGATATATTGGAAAGGAAGAAGGTGATGGAAAGGAGCCCAGTTAAGAAACAAATGTAATAGTTGTTCATTCACTGATGAAACAAACATTCAGTACTTTTGGGCCAGAGACTATGCTGGGCACAGAATATACCAAATGAAAAACTGATTTTTTGGAGGCAGTGGAAAGGGAGAGAGGCATGCAAACAATTACAACATAATTGTCTCTAAGTGGAGTGCAGAGAGGTGCCTGGGGAGCACCTCAGTCCTGGAAGCCAAGACTGAAGCTGAGATGTTTTCCAGGCGAGAAGAGTCAGGGCAGAAGAAGAAGCCATCTGAGGTCATGTGAACAGCAGCGGCAAAGATAAGAGAGTGGGGACACAGGATGTCTGCACAGTGGCAGTCACACCTGGGTAGAGCACAGACACGCCAGGGAAGGAGACAGAAGTGCAGGGAAGGAGGCAGAAAACTCAGGCCACGCAGAGAGGGACTTGCCTGTCATGACAAGGGTCTAGCACTTATCCTGGAAGTGACAGAGCCTTGGAAAGATGGGCTACAGGTAAATTACATCACCCAGGCCCCCCATGTGACAGTGTAAAGGAGGTGAGGAGCCTGGAGCTGAAACCACAGCAGGACCCTGAATGCATCCCAACGGCCAATGATGATGCATCCAAAGGGCAGTTCCCATGAGACCATGGAGGGCTCAATGTATTCAAAATTCATGCATAAAGGAACAAAATCTGGAGCTGTACTGATCACTTGAATTCATTAAGTTAGGAAGGAGCAAAAAAACTGAGATGCCAGGTCATGTAAGTGATGCAGCAGACCAGCTGAGGAGCACAGATGTCAGGGTACAAGGACGCACCCCATCAAGCCGTCTGGTAGACACAGAGAAACACGGTCATCAACAGAGTGTAGGGAAAGTAAAGATAAATGGTCAGGGTCCCTTGAGGGTTTGGAGTCTTACTGAGCATTTGATGTAAATATGCACATGCACCCAGGTGTTCCTTGGTTATTGTCTAATGTAACTGCGCATGTGTGCCCAGGTGTTCCTGAGTTGTCTGACTCACACCCAGGTGTCCTGGGTTATTGGACTTAAGTATAAAGGACAAACTGCTCTGATCCACATCCCCCCCTCTATGCCCTAGAGGGGAGGCCCACAGGGAGGCTGCTGCTGCCAAGGCCCCTAGGATGCCCCGAGAGGCCACCACCGCTGCTGCTGGTGCTGCTGCTGCCATTGCTGAAGAAGCTGAGGACTGAGCTCGTGTTATCTGCCAATGGCTACCAGGACCTTTCCCAATTACCTAACTCGTGGACCTGCGTGTGAGGGGTCTGGTGACCCAGCCATGCATGTGAGGGGTCTGTGACCCTGGCTGTACAATGGGTTTGAAGAGTCTGTGGGCCCTATCCCTAACCCAACAATACAATTGGCTACATCAGCAAGATTCTGACAATTGCCCTAGCCAGACACATGGTTACCACATCACTGTCTAAATGGGACACTTTATGAGTAAAAGGTAGCAGTGTGAATAACAACATTGGGATAACAGGACTGTATTGGGTGAACTGAAAAGTTTGTTCCCCTAGTTATCAAGGAGATGCCCTGTAAATGTGAACTTCCTGGAAAGGACCTGCTTGGATGGACTCAGGAAATACATAGGTAGGGCTAGAGATAAGATTTTGGAATCCCTGTAGATTATGTTCTGGGGATCAACAAGATCACTCAAGGGAGAAAGTATAGAATTAAAGGAGAAAAAGGGTCAAAACTCAGATCCCCAGAAGGTGTTAGTGGAAAACACCAGAAGGCCCATGTCTTGGGTGAGAGGTGGAGCAGGACCCTGCTTAGCTCGGTTTCTGTTCACTTTAGTGTTCTGCCAGTCAATCACTGCTGCCCAAAGTAAGCCGGGATTCAATACTCTTCATTGAACATTCTGGAATGAGTGTTAAATAAAAAAAAGGCCTTCCCTTTGTTTACACACAGCCTGGCATTTTCAAAAATAATTTTACTAAAAATTAAGAGAAAAATGGAAATAATCACAGAATCAAAAGCACTAAAACAGAGTCCAAAGCTTTTAAAAGACTTCTATTTATTATGAGTAACATCCAGTTCCAATGACTTGGTGCCTTTTCAGGCACCTTATCTAACTTTCTCCTCTCTAAACCAGTTATCCAACTCTGTGCAACAAGGAAAAACTTCAGTGTCTCCTATTACTTTCTTCCTTTGAAGCCAAGACCTAGGTAGGAGAAGTCCAAATCTTGGGGTTCCATGTGGACCTTTGCACACACCTTATCCAGACTGCCTGGAGGACCTGGGTGACTGCTACAGTGTGAGAAGAAACTGCTGGCTCTCATGCAGCTAAAAGCTAACAATGCATCAGGCAGACCACAATCATAACAGAGCAAAAATGACCTAAAGTTGGCAATGAGAGGGCCACTGCCTGATCAGAGGGCACCTTGCCTAGAGATGACCTCTTGGAGGCTGGAAATAAATGTCTGGAAGAGAAGTAAAAAGCCAGGTGTGGAGATATGCGTTTGGAACTAACTAGTTATTGCAGAAGCCACAGTTAAAGCTGACAGACTGGATAAGCTCTTAAAAAACACGAGTAGGCAGCTGAGAATTGTTTGGGAATTGCTTAGAGTTAAAAAAACAAACAACAACAACAACAAAAAAGAGAAACACCGGAAAAACAAATAGAAAGCCTGGTCGGAGAAGTTGGAGGGAAAGCCAGGAAGGGGCAGCACTTTGGCAGCCCAGGGGAGGAGGAGCTTGCATAGTCAACATGTTAAACAATCCAGACAGAGTAAGCAGGAGCATAAGTGACAGGAAGCCACTGGCTTTGGCAATATGTAAGCTATAAGTATAATCTACTCAGAGTAAAAAAACTCACACCGTCCCCCAAATTAAAAAAAAAAAAATCTCTGGGTATATGAGCTTCAATAACAGAGATACTCAAATTTAGACAATCTCAATTTGTTCCTATTGCAGGAACCTGACCTGTCAACGGTCTCATGACAGAACAGAAAGTTTCATTAAGAATCTCTTTTATCTATTCACCTGAAGTGATGAAAACAAAGGCTTATCCTTACTTCAGCAGTCTCTCTGGGGTAATCACAGTCCAGCTCTAGAGAGAGGTATTCCTATTACAAAACATCAGATGGTGATTTGCATAAATTTCTTAATCATTGGAAAAAAGACCAAGGACTAAAATGGAAAAGGCACTGATTTGGAAATCTGATCTTCAATGAACGGACCATGGGGAATTAGTTACACCATTTCTCAAGACTTAGTTTCTTTATCTATAATGCCGGGGGGATGAACTCCATATGCTACATCCCTTTGAGCTCTCAAATTCCACAATTTCCTACTGAAAACCATGTGGAAACTGAAGTCTCTTCTTGGGTAGTGATGATATTACTACCCTGTGTAGATTGGATACATATGAGTATATGCTACTGTAGACAGAAAAAAGTTTGCTTTTTAAGTTCTACTTGTTGTCAGTGTAGAATATTTTTACAAAGACAATGATTAACTCAGTATTCTAATTTATTTTTTCATAAAACTGGCTTTAGCAACTTAGTTGTAAATAAATTGCCTTTCTGTAGATCTCAGCCAGAATATATACATTTTATTAGGCAAATGAAGCAAATATGTTTTCCAACACCTTTGACTAGGAAAGAAGGAAGCTTGGTATAGTGAAAAGAATAATGGGATCAGGCAGTCTGGGCTTCATTCCCACCTTCTATCTATTAAACCCGCTGGGGTTTAAATGCCTTAATCATAAAACGAAGAGGTTAGACTGGAAGATTAAATAACCACTCCAAGCCTAAAAATACAAGCCTAAACTATTATTTTAATAGTTTAACAGTGTGTGAATGTTGTCTGTCATGCTCGCTTCTTAAAATCTCTCTTTTCTTGTCCAAAATTCATTTTATGCTTTTTAAAGTAAGAGTCATATCCCATGAAAGACAGAGGTCATATTTTCCTTTACTCAACAGTGACAGACCATCCAGTGCAAATCAATGAAGGTAACATCTTGATCATAAAAACACCAGGACTAGTAAGAAGTTCATAATTAGGGAGGTGAGCAGCAACACGGTCCCCCTACACTGAAGGGTAACTTTCCCTGGGGAGTGGGTTTCTCTCTCTGCCTAGCACGAGAGGTTCAGTAGCCAAACATTCTAGATCAGGGGTGCTCAGGCTTGGTTGTTTCGTTTCCTCTAGACTGAGTGCATTTTACTAAATGCACAGCCACTTCTACCATTAACATCTCACATTAGACTCAGAGATTTTCTTTTAGGAGTGGAGACAGTTGTGAACTCTCTCCACACACCTCTAAACTATCAAATGAGATTCACTATCCTAGATTAACTGTGTGCTTTCAAATTGAAACTATTTACATTTCCTATCTCTGTCTCCTAAAAACATTTATTATTCACATTTCCCATCTTTGTCTCCTAAAAACTTTTATGTCACTATATTCCATTCAAATCAGTACATATATGAGGGTACTTCAAAAAGTTCTGGGAAAAATAGGACTGAAAGGTAACAATCTTTTCATAAGCTTTTTAAAGTACCCTTGTTTATCAAGTTCCCAGAATTTTTGTATCTTTTTTGTTAATAGGCAAAGTGGAAAAAAAAATTACTACTACTAACAAACAATACCTCCACATTGAACTGAATCATATCCTTTTCTCTCTTTTTTAAAAACCAAAATCCAAAATGAATAGCTTCTGCTATAGATCACAATAACAGGAAGTTACCTGACCAGGAGCTCTAAATGCACATTTGTAGTTATCTCCATCTGGATGAACAAATCATAGCACTTAAGTTCAGCATGTCTAAAACCACATTCTATCTTCCTAATCACAATGATGCCTTTTCTTGCTCTTTCTGGGAACATCACTATTCGATCATCTTTCTATTCACCACCCTCATTTCCCATATCTAATCAGTGTTCAATTCTTGGACATTTCTAATACCTCTTATCATTTCCGTCTTTCATCTAGTCTCTCTCCCTGTCACCAGTTTTTTCTTAATCCCAAATCTTCTAAATTAGTCTATTTAAATTGTAGAACTGATTATTTTGCTCCTTTCTACAAAACCTTTCAATGACTTTGACTATTAAGACCAAATTCCTTAATATGTCATTGAAGGCTCAATGCCCCACGATGAAACTCTCAATCTGGTCTTATTTCTCGCAAGTCTTCAATAGCTCATTTGGAGCTGTTATCTACCTCTCTATATCCACGTGTCTGTTTTTACACTCCCTCCACCTGAACTACTCTCCTCTCCCCATGGCAAGTGGCAAATTAAATTTAATCTACCCTACAAAGCCCAAAATAATTTCCATCTCCTCCAGAATGAGGCACTCTTGAGTCTGCAACTCTGCCCTTTGAAATATGTATGTTCTCTTTCTTTTTTCCACAATCACTGTATTTTGATACTGTTCCAACTGCATGTCGGTTCCTCTTAACGTTCATTTTTTGTGCTTCTCGTGTATCTGTCTTGTACCTTGCACACTTGCCACTGGATTAGGAGCTACCCCATGGCAGAAACAATCTCCGCAAAGGTTAGCATACACAGTGCCTTGCACTTAGAAACTTCCTAATAGCATATTATTGCTAAAACATATTATTGCTAAAGTGATTTAAATAGAAAAAGCACGAGGCCTACCATAGTAAGCTATTTCTTTGATAATCAGAATATTTTTGTATTCTATCTGATGAGTGAAATCTAGAGCTTCCTCTTAGATATCAGTAAGACAGCACAGGTAGGGTGTAAGGTTGGCAGCTGAGGGTACAGGGCACAAGCATGAACTCTATAGCATGGTGTGAGTCCTGGCCCTGCTTCTAGCTAGTAGCATGGCCTTGGCAGTGAAGTGAACAACCTGATGGATTAAATCAACACCAAGAATTTTCTCCTATTGTAGATAAGATACAATCTTTGAAATTACTCTCATATTTCTTATTAACAAACTCCAAAACAATGATTTTCATAAAATGTCCCTTATACCCATGACCACAAATATCTGCTGGGTAGGAAAAACGTCAATTTGTACTGGTAGCTAATCATCTCCTGCAACAGCATCACTCAGTCTCCAATCACTCCATTTCAATAGTTAATCAACAGCAGACAACTTTGTTGCTCATCACTTTACAACTGCGTGATGTGGCCAGCTGCTAGCAGACACACCTTAAAACCTTTTGAAGCAGCAATGTGGGCAGCAGTCCAGCCTTCTCTGTCGGCATGGTTAATGAGGTCTGCAGGAACTACAGGCTTGGATGTGCCTTCAGAACTCTCTTCTCGATCCAAGTCAAAGATGCCTGACTCAGGCTCCTCTTCATTCACAGAGTTTCCATGAGTGGGTACCCGATGGTACATAAGGAGCTTCAGGCTGTCCACACTACCAGTGTCCACAGCTGCATGAACTGGTGTCCAGCCATCCTGAAAATAAAATGACCAGGGGGAAAGGGTTGGTGACAACATGAGTGTTGAGAACAGTGTTATTTAAAGCTCACCTTGAAATGTTCCTGGGTATTGTAAGGAAAACGTAAAATGGTCAGGCTCCCTCAGCTGGTCGGAATCTTGCTGAGCATGACCTAGCCTGTTTGATGTAAATATGTTAACTGTGCACGTGCGCCCAGGTGTTTCTTGGCTATTGTCTGATGTAATTGCGCATGTGTGCCAAGGTGTTCCTTGGTTATCTGACTTGCACCCAGGTGTCCCTAGGTTATCTGACTTAAGTATAAAGGACTAACAGCTCCAATCCACAGGGCCCCTGAGATGCCACCAGGCTGCCACTGTATCTGTCGCTGGATCTGCTGTAAGCTGCTGCTGCTGAGGCTGGCTGGGGACAGAGCTCATGTCAAATCATGCATGTCAACCTTGCCAACGGCTCCCAGGATCTTTTCCAATTACCTAGCTCATGACCTGCATATGAGGGGTCTATGACCCAGCCTGCATATGAGGGGTCTGTGACCCAGTCTGCACAGAACAGGTTTGAAGGGTCTGTGACCCAGACCGACAACGGGTTTGAGGGGTCTGTAACCTAGCCCGACAGGTACGTACCACCGAGCTGGGAAAAGCAGGCATTCTAATGCTGAATATCCCTGGTAAGCTGAGTAAAGATCTCTGACCTCTGTGGGTTACTATACTTCCCACTGCTATGACTCATGTTTGCTATTCTGTAATTATTTCCACCTAACAGCCATTTAGAGTGATCAGGTACTGCCCGGGAGGGTAACTGAACATTATGTATGATAACCCAAAGTCTCAATTTAATACTATGAAAGGAAATGAACTTTAGCATAAAGAGATTTTTAAAAAAACTTATATACAGAATGATGTTATTAGTAATGTACTAAAAGAATGCTGTTATAAGCCAGTTTTACTTATAAGGCAGTGTCCTAACTTTAGTGATCTTAAAATTGTATGCCAACCTATTCCAGAAGGAAAGATCCTAGATAACAGGGAGGAGGTAGACACGCAGGAAAAACCAAGCCAAATAATTTCATTGGATGTCATGGGCCTCTATTGAGTGCTCTGCGATTGCAGAGGGATACTTACAAGCTTAGAAAATGTTCCAACTAAAATTATTGGGTCCATTTTCTAAAATATATTATTACTTTGGAGCCTTTATCACCCACTTAGCTGGCTTTTATAATAGATGCAGAACTCTTTTCTAGGGCAGTGATTCTCAGGTGTGCTCCCCAGACCAGCAGCATGAGCATCACCTAAGAACTTGTTAGAAATACAAATTCTAATCCCAGATCTAATGAATCAGACACTCTGGGGTGGGGGCCACCAATCTGTTTTAACAAGCACTCCAGGTGATTCTGATGCACTAAAGTTTGACAGCACTATTCCAGGGAAATAGTTCTTGGTTCTATCTATAGTCTCTCATTTCTACATAGAGATGGGTCTGCCTTCTATTCAGGAACCCATCTTCACTTGTTTTTAACATTTTTCACGAAAAACTGAGCCTTATTGTGATGATTTGTATTATGACTTTATTTTATTTTTCTGCCTTTATTTTCCCTTTGACAAATTTTTCATGTGGTATTTCATATTGTTGTACTAAATTATATTTCAGTGAGCTGTGCTCATGTTTTTTATTTTTTTAAGAATCCACGGTAGAAGACACAGAGAAAAAAGACAATAAATGGCAGCAATCTAAATTTAGTCTAAGTAATCTGATCATTTGCTAAAGCTGTTCCTTGATGATGTGGCTTTTTCTCTGGTTCTGCACTTCATACCAATAAAGCCCACTTGGCTAAGACAAGACCATGGCTGGGCAGTAACTGGAGTACTGAGTATAGTCCTCAGGCTTCAGTCAGGTAAAGGAATTTCATGGCTTGTTCTTCCTTGAGTCGTGGACACCTTTACTTGGGTAGCAGCCTTGGATAGGCACCAGAATGTAAGTGCTTTGGACCTTTCCTAATTTACATTACAAAGGCACATGGCCATTCCTGAAGAAACTTTCAATCTTCCATTCTCCTCTGATACTTTCTTATTAAAAGGCACAAGACATTATTAATCATTCCCTTAAGATCATCCATCAATTATACTGTTTATCTCTGTACTTCTGAGCATCTGTACTTCTGAAGATTTTGTTCAGCTCATCAACAACTAGCTTGACAACATGGATTTCTGTGTTCTCTAGATTACACAGAATGTGACTTAAATTTTTATGTGTACTACTAATTTTTCATTCAGCATGGTGATGTAAAATTCATTTATTTTTCATCTATAAGGTAAAATTTTATAACAAATATGTGTAATACCATGGATTGCTTAGATAAAATATATAAAATAACATGAAGAAATGTGAAACTAACTTATTTTCTCAGATTTTCAAAGAATAGAAAGGAGAGTTTTGTTTTTTAAAACTCTAGCAATAAGATTCAATGAAAAATGTTTATACCTAGTTTACTATATCCCTGCTTATATCATTAAATGCTGGTTCTCTTTGGGAAAAATCACATAAGAAAACCCAGGATCTAAGATTATTATTTGTTGAATGAATAAAAACTTATTACACTTTCTCCTGTATTTCTGAATCATAGGACACAGGTATTTGTTTTCTTGTTTTACACACGAATAATCTGAGGCTCAGAGGTTAAAGGACTGGTTAGGCCAATGAGGAAGCCTTTTAATTAGTAGGGAAAAGACTCAAACAGAGGTCAGACACTTTCCAAATCCAATATCCTAAAAAACAAAACAAAGTAACCTGTATTTTAACATAGTTTGTTTTTCTAACCGTAGAGTTTGCAGACACATTGTAAATTACATATATAGGAAAAGAAAATTGATACTCACTGTGGTTTTTACACTTCGGTCAGTTCCAGCTTCCAACAAGAGTTCAATACATTCTTTATTTCCATTTTTACAGGCCAGGTATAGAGGGGTCTGTCCTCCATCAGCAGCATGATTAATATTAGCATCATATGCAATTAATAATTCTACACACCTAAACACAAGATTATGACTAATTACATAAAAACTGAGTTTGAGAAGATACAACAATCACAATTCCTTGAACTTGTTAAGGCAAGTGAACAGATATGATGTTGATGGCGGGGCAGGGAGGGAAGAAAAGGAGGAATTGGTAAAGGGACGCAAAAATCAACTACATTATATATTGACAAATGAAAATTAAAAAAAGAATTAGAATAGGCTATGTTGACATTGCATGCAAGACATACCTGTTACTTTTATTCAGAAAACTGAAATAAGTTCTTATAATAAAAATAATACATGATTGTTAAAAAAAAAAAAACAAAAACCAAAAAACTGGGTTTGACTTCTGAAGCACCACCTGGCCAAGATATTAAATTAAAAAAAATAAAGCTGAAGCAATTCTGCATCTTTATATACATCAATTATTTTTATTTATAGATAGCAATTACTGAGGATCTTATTATATGGATATTGTTTTTTTAAATGGCTAAAAACTATATTTTAATAAAAAACTACTCCCATGAAAATTTAAAACAGTAGTTTTGATTGAGTGATGAAACCGGTTCATGACACTTTTCTGTAACCAATTTGTAAAAGTGGAGTCCTTGAAATATGTTTAACTTGGGATGAATGGCTTGACTGTACTTAATATACACATATATATATAATTTGTTGTTCAAAATAGCTTGAATCTTGAAAAAAAGGCAGGCTGCTGAATCATTCTGAGATTTTCCCTTGAGAAAATCATTATAAATAGCGTAGACAGCAGGGCACCATGCATCTCCTCTATAAAAGGCAGTATGGAGGCTGAGAATAGGGCTGCCTTAGGGAGAAAAGACAGCAGAGTTTGGTGTCCTGTCTCCTCAAGGAAACTAGTTTTGAGGAAAAAGACAGCTAAGCAGAAACTCCCTGCCCTGAGAATCAAGACAGAATGAAATAAAGTCAACACTTTGTGACACTTAGTAACTGCTTAGCACCCAGAGCTTGATCTTGTAAAATCAACTAAGAATAAATGTAGGAAACAGGGATCAATCATAATCAAATTAAGAAGCAATTCACATCATCTTTGTTTTTTTGTTTTTTTACTCAGATGAATTTTTTTCTTGTCTTTCTTTGGCATTATTTGGTCTGTTGGTATATATCTTAAACATAAGGTACATGTTAACACATGTGTGTATCATACCCATTTAAATTAATTAATCTCTGGATTTCCCCTGGGTTCTTCCTTTTCACAAAGGTATCCATGCCTTCACTTCTGTGACTGTTCCACTCTCCAGGGAAGTAGCCCTACAGATTGCCCGATCACAGATAAAGGTAAAAGCATAGCCCAGAAAAAGAAATCACTTTTGGAGGACTCAGGATACATCCAAAAAGTGACAGCAAAGCAAGTCCCTATGGTTCTCAATAACAAACTCCAGGTGATGACACATGTATTAGACATGCAGGAAAAAAAATAATACCATATATTAAGGATGCATTTTGAATTTAAAAAACTTACACCTATGATTAGTGACATCAATGTGAACCTTAAAACCCATACTTCAAGAATTTTGTAATTTGTTAAAGAACATTTCTATCAGGACAGTTGGATTAAAAAGTTGAAAACAGCTTGTACTCCCCACAACCTGCCATTTCAGCAGAGGCAGAGAAAGCTACTTAGCTATATTCTAGTTCATTATTAAAATATGACTTGTAATTTTAAAAAGTCATGCCTATATTTAACTGACTTAGTAAGCTACTGAAGAAATCATTGCCAAAGTCATGTGTATTTTAATTAATACGCTCTCTTCAGTTTTAATGCTCAAACTTTCAGGACATAAAATTATTGCTTCAATTATTTTAAATGGTAAAACTAGATGAATAATCAGGATTTAAAACTGAATAAATTGCCACTTGGGATTTAAGATTATTACAAATAACATAATTCTATGTTTTACTTTTAAAGCCATCCTAAGTAACAATGATGGAGGTCTGAGTGGTAGAAAATATTGAACCACAAGCTTCTTAACAGTCCCTGATCTCACTATGTATGCGCAGATACACTATAGATTATTGTCTTCAGAAGATTATTGTCTGCACGTTCATTCACATGCAGTTTGGACACAGCATGTTTCTCTTCCTCACTTTCCTCATATACAACCACTTTATTATTAAGAAGAGCAAATTTAGGACACAACTTTGGATTTAAATCCTCAAATATGTTTAGTGAATTTATTTGCCGATGGATAGTAAGCACTAGTTTTCACATTCGGCCAGAACTAAAATATATATGCAAATTATAAAAGGAGGTCCTTTTCAAAGAGAAAGAGAAAAAAAATAATTAAGATCATCACTTACTCAAAATGTCCCTGAGCAGCTGCAGCACACAAGGGTGTGAAGCCATTTTTATCAGCAGCATTGACTTGGGCTTCTGCATTCAGCAGCAATCTCACACAGTCTATGGATTTAAACACAAAAACATGTTAATTCCCCATTTAGAGTCACGATGAGCCAAATTCTATGCAAGCTGTGGATAGATTCTAAACCCAAAGGACCTCTCCCATGTACAGTTAATCTGATAATTCTATCATGGCAGATGTGGGACCCCACAGACTATTTCATAGGGAAAGCAGCCTGTTTCACCAAAGATTATAATACCCCAGATTTACCAACTAAGACATGATTTTTTTTTTTTTGGTGCGTTTGGAAGAACTACTGAGGAGTAAAAGAAATGTCATGTGCTAGAAGACGCTTTATCAGATTCTTGCACCAGCTTCTCCCAGGAAATAATGTTTTTGGACAGAAAACCAAATCCATTCCTGAAATCGAAACAACATTCTTTGTATTCTAATAGTTAAATTCTTACTTTATGATGTTAATTTAATTAACTGTTAAAAGGTTTCTGTAAGGTGGCCGTCCTACATTTAACTCCGTGAACAAGGACAAAGGAGAGCCTACACAAAGTCACCTAACACAGGCATATCACCCACCCCTCATGCTGTGTTATTTACTGATATAATTTCTCTATGTTAAAGAAAATCTCCATAATGCTTTTGAAGTAAAAAAGAATTCTAAAGTACTTTAAAAATAACGAGCTATCTTTGCTGACTAGAATCTTCCACGTATCTAAATCACTCAACAATCATATGCTCACATATGCAGTGCTATTGGGCTTTGCATTTGCACTCCGATCATCCTTTTTCTGTACTACCATATGTTTTGGTATACTTGACTATAGGACTTGCATTTTAAAGAACAAGAATAATTCCCAGTCTTCATCTATATTTCATTTGTAGTTATGTAATTTTTCAGTTCACTTAAAAAATCTAAATAACCATAAATTGTTCCAACTACACAACAATTTCAGACCCATGACCTTTCCTAACTACTAAAACTTTCCCTTGCTGTAGCATACACTAAAGCCCTGATGCTTTGACTCTCACCTGTCAGGTATTTCTAACAGATAAATTAGGGCTATTCTGTCCTAACCAACATGATCACAGATGAAGGACTTTATTCTAAAATGTGCCTTAGTTACTAAACCCAAGATTTCTATAGGCACAATACATTTCATTGTGCATAAAAACAAAGACTATTCATTACTAGCTGCAGTAAAATATTATATTAAGGAACTGCTGTGGATAGATTATTCTGCCCAAACTCACTAGGTTTGTTATGTCCCCCAAAGTTCCAGGTATTGGAAACTTGTCCCCCACTGTGACAAAGTTGAGAGAGTGGGAAATTCTATAGTGATGACTGAAAGATGGGGCCTTAGGGAGGTGATCGGATTGTAAGGACCATGCCTTAGATCATGGGCATGGTTCTAAGGGCTTTAAAAGGAGAGCACCTGAGTGTCTCTCTCTCTCTCTGCTCCACCATGCTCTGCCATATGAGATCCCAGCATTGCTGTAAAGCCACCACCAAAAAGACCCTCACCAGATGTGTTCTCTGGACTTTGGACGTCCAAGCCTCTGAAACTGTAAGCAATAAATTTTGTTTTCTTACAAATCACCCAGTTCCATGTATTTTGTTATAAGCAACAGAAATGGACTAATACAGAAAATTTGTAACAGAGAAGTGGGGTGTTGCTCATAACAAATACTTGAAAACGTGCAATCAGCTTTGGAACTGGGTGTTGAGAAGAAGCTGTATGAATCTGGAGAGCAGGCTAGAAAAAGTCTAGATGCTGGTGGGAGTTTAGAAGACAAGAAAACTAGGAAAAGTTTGGAACTTGTTAGATACTGGTTAGATGTTGGTGAGCACAATGTTGATAGAAATATGGACAATTAAAGAAATAAGTTTTTTGGAAACTGGGGCAAAGATCACCCTTGCTATGAACTGGCAAGGAATGTGACTGCAATCTGTTCATGCTGTAGCCCAGTGATTGTTTACTGAGAAGATTAGTACAGAAGAAAAGAATTAAGAGAATGAAAAGAAGATTTTGAAGTCATTTCAGAGATCTTGGAGGCTGCATCTTCCATTACAAGACCAGAGGTTTAGGGAGACAGAATGGTCTTGGGGAACAGGCTCAAGAAACCTTCCATGGGCTCTTTGCCCAGGGCCACTTCAGGATGCTGCTCCCCATACCAGCACCCCAGCTGCTTTGGCTGCTCCAGCCATGGCTAAATTGGCCCCAGGTGTGGCTGGACCTGCAGCTTTGGAAGATAAAAACCAGAAACCGTGGCGGTGTCCACATGGTGTTAGGTCTGCAGACTCGCAGAATGCCAAAGCTATGGAGGCTTGGGAGCCTTCACCCTGATTTCAAAGGATGTATGGAAAAGCCTGGGGTCCAGGGAAGAGATCTGTCACAGGGGCAGATTTACCACATAGTCTTTGCTAGAGCAATGCTAAGAGGAAATCTGGGGTTGGAGTGGCAGAAGAAATACCCACCAAGGCCATGTGTAGTGGAGCTGTGACAAAGGGACTGCCATGGAGACCCCAGAACTGTGGAGCTCCCAGCATGCAACACCAGCCTGAGAGAGTTAAAGCATGGCCCGAATCCAGGAAAGCCACAGAAGCAGAACTGCCTGAGGACTTGGGGACCCAACCTTCATACCAGCGTTCAGAGGAGGTCAAACATGGAGTGACGGTACATGATTTGCCAGCTTTGAGATTTAAAGCCTGCCCTGCTGGGTGTCAGACTTGCTTAGGACCTGTTACACCTTTCTTTTTGCCTATTTCTCCCTTTTTGAATGGGAATATGTATTGTTTGTCTCACCACTGTATCTTGGGAGTAGATAACTTGTTTTGATTTCACAGATGGAACTCTGAACTTTAGACCATTGAAACAAGACTTTGGGGATGAAATGAATGTATTTGTGTATGAAAAGACATGAGTTTTGGGGGGCCAGGGGTGGAATGCTGTGTATTGAATATCTCCCCTAAACTCACTAAAGCTTAAATTGTGTCCCCTAAAGTTCCAGGTATTGGAAACTTGGCCCCCACTGTGACACAGTTGAGAGAGTGGGGAATCCTATAGCGGTGATTGAAAGATGGGGCCTTGGGGAGGTGACTGGATTGTGACGACCACGCCCTAGATCATGGGCATGGTTCCAAGGGCTTTAAAGGAGAGCACCTGAGAGTCTCTCTTTCTCTGTTCCACCATTTCTGCCATGTGAGATCCCTGCATTGCTGTAAAGCCACCACCAAGAAGACCCTCACCAGATGTGTTCCCTGGACTTTGGTCTTGCCAGCCTCTGAAACTGTAAGCAATAAATTTTGTTTTCTCACAGATCACCCAGTTCCATGTATTTTGTTATAAGCAACAGAAATGAAATAATACAGGAACTATACAATTTGGACTTTTTAATGTTAACAAAAACTTAAACCTTATGTAAAAACAAAAATAAAATTATCCACTACTACCTGTAAGAGAAAACTGAAACCAAAATGGACCTTTTGCTCATAGCAATGATTACAAGTGTTTTTGACTTTCCATCCTTTTGCAAGTGCGTGGTATGATGAGATAAGAGCTCGCCATTTTTACCTGTATGTCCATTCTTAGCAGCAGAATACAAGGCAGAATGGCCATCTTCACAGGAGTAATTAATGTCCAGTCCTTCTTCATTAAGCAGCATTGATAATAAAGTGACATTTCCCTGGGCAGCAGCTTGCTGAAGAAGGGTGGGCCTGCCAGCCAGGGGGGCAGGACCACCACTCATTAGCAAAGGGGTTAGGGAGGGTGACCAGCCTGTAGGTTAAAGTGACCCTCGTTAGAGCAGGAGAAAGGACAAGAGACAGATATTACCCATCCCTTCTGAATTACACACACACAAACATATGAACATGTATCCTCAAGAGGATTATGTGGTTTCTAACATTATCAATATGTTAATATTTACTCAGCATGAATCTGTACTGTTATTTCAGATCTTATATTGGCTGCTAATTAAATTAACATTACATCATAAGTTATTTTTAGTCATCAGTCTTGCACAGATAAATGTTAAAGTGGTGACTGGTTTTAGGAAACTAAGATGGCTGTCTCATTTTAAAAGTTCAAATTGCTCTTTAGGATTTCAAAACAATTTGAACTTTAAAATCATGTTAAGGTTTCCTCAATTTCAATATCAATCTGAAAAAGTGAACTGACATTTTTAGGTATAAGACAGAAATAATTATAAGAAATAGAGATTTTCTTTTTTCATCAATGTTTCTAAGGTACTTAACTATACATTTTTACATAAACCACTAAGACGGACCAAACACTGTCAAGGAGCTTATTTACATTCCTTGAACTCCCTTATTTGGAAATAAAGGTAACAGAGGCCAACTACTATTCGCTATTAATTGCTAATGCAAACACAACATATATGACTGGATCTAGAATACATTGGCACAAATATTCAATACACAATTTTGAAGACTGTGTCATCTGGCCATCTTTACAACATGTCCAACAGACTTTTAATCAGCCAACAAAACAGGACACTCTACCATATAGTTTTAACAAAAATAATAAGAGTTATCATAGTTAGATATTTCTCATCAGTGTTTAGCAGCTTTAGAAGAGAATCTGTTAAGTGTGTGAAGTCGGCTGCATATAGCATGGAAAATTTTCTGAATTCTTCCTTGATCAAAAGGCTGTAAAAACAGTAAAGTAAAAATGTTTATTTAATGTGATATATAGTATCTGTGCATTTAAGGCTTACATACAGTGAACTTTCAAAATAAGTCATTTTACTTTTCTCCATATAGAGCCCCAGTACCTTCAAATAACGACGTTGTATATATATATATATATATATATATATATATATATATATATACACACACACACACACATAGAGAATTCCTGAGGGCACACTTTCTACATATATTTATGGAATCATTCTCTTTAGTAAGATACAATAGATGAATGTTTTATATTCCCTGCACATCAGTATCAAGACAATGTTCTAGGTATGTGGGTGTTATATTACTATGTATGTGACTCTCAATTCTTATGAATGAATCCTAAATTATTGGTCTTAAATTCCTTTAATAAATATTAAAATGGTGCATATGAAAAAATTTCTCAGTATTTTAAAAATTATTTACAAAACAAAACAAAGCCATTTATACAAATGAACCTACAGTGCTTATTAAAAACTGGATATTACATCTTTATAATCAATTATTTGGGTCCATGAATAATTTATTGTTTTTATCCTATTAGGAATGCAGTGACATACAAAACCAAAAGCCTCATGAAATTCAATGTTTATCTAAACTTTATGATATTTTCCCACTAATATTCATTAGCTCTTCTTACAAAAGTAGTATTTTTACTTCATACTTACAAGAAGGCTCCTCTCTGGTACATTTTACCTTTTGTATTTTCTTAAAAACAAACAAACAAAAAAACAGGCCCACAAAAATTAAATCAGTACTTATTAGAAATAGAGGATAAACAGAAATTATAAATACCAAGGTATGAAACCTTGACTGCACAGCAAACACAGGCAATATGAAGGCATCGCACTATCGTCCTCTGTGGAACAGGAGGGGATGCAGCTCACGCTCTCAGCCAGTTTCTTTCTCTCTCATTCTCTCATTCTCTCTCTCTCTAGATCTCATCCAAGGGGTCTTGGTTATTGATATTCTATTATGAATACCAACACGTGTATAGTCAGTGGTTTGCTATTCTTTTGGGTTTTATTTTCATTTTTCTTTTTTCACCAGAATTCTAGGCTTTGGGAGGATAGTTTCAATATATTTTTCAACTGCTTTGTGTAAAAATATTGAAGGATGAATATAATTTCCTGGGAAACTCCATTTTTAATATTGTTATCTGAAAGATAAAATATTTTATTCAAATTTTTTCTTAATCTTTAGACCACTCAAGAGCCTTGCAGTTCTCTTCCTGTTATACAGAACAGCAGCAGAAGATACATCGATTTCCTTATTTTCTTAGGGGGCTGTAATTAATATATTTTTTAAATGTTAACAAAAGAAAAATGCTTTATAAATACCAAGTATTTTTAAACTTCAAATACATTTTATATCCTCACTATCATTTCCAGTTTTCTCTAGCACAGACAAGCTTAAGTCACTTTAATAAATCCTGCTATAAATATGGAAACAAACAAAACTTCACTGCCAGACTATTGTTCACCTGAAATTCTCAACAATGATAGAAATGGTACTATTTTGTTAACTGGTTAAGAAATGGTTAAGTAATAACTGAACAGGCCTGTATTCACATAGCTACTCTAATGATGTTAGGAAAGGTCATTCAGCTTTCAGTGTCACATGCAAACATTAGTACAGGTGACATCTTGCACAACATGCCACGAGGAAGGGAACAGACTGAACATGCAATGGCAGAGGGAAGAGGAGTTGCCAACAGCTTCCGGCATCAGCTTCAGAGGGTGGAGAGGGTTAATGTCACAGCCCAGATCATTCTTATTTTCTGATGTAGCCTTTAAGCCAATCATACATGGAGAGTAATTTTAAAAATATATGTTTAAGGGAAAAAGTCTGAACCAAATCAAATAAAATGCATTAAAAACAAAACAAAACAGAAAAATAATTTCCAGGGGCATGGAAACTCAGTTGCCTGGAGCGATTTCTGGGCTGGGCTTCTGTTCATCTAACAATTGAAATGTGTTCATTTGACAAGTTTGGTAGGAACAAGGAATTCTAATTCATTAGAAGTTAAAACATTATTTAAATATTTAACATTTGGCAGTAGGTGTTGCCAATAGCATTAGGGTAATTTATAATGCAATTCATCAAAATAGTAACTTCTGTTATCCCAATTCTCCTTGGTGCTTTAACTAAGCCATAATTGTTTGTCATTGAAGCTGACATGGAAAATCAGGATTTTAGAGTTTGAAAGACCATGGGATCTAGCAGTTTCCCAAGAAAGGAGAGGTAATGAACTATTGTTTGAAAATTCATCAGGCAAAATTATTTTGAATATTATTTTTTGTTTGAAAATATTTTTTTTTTGGTTCAATGCTTTCATTTTTAAATGGAAAAGCTAATGGCTCAGAGAGAACATGCTTTCTAGGGTGATACTTACAAAGAAGCAGAAATGGAATAATCCTGACTTCGTACATTCAGTTCAGTGCTTGTTTGATCACTGAACTTGGGACAGACATCTGCCAGGTATTTGGCAGATGTGCTGTGTCCTCATGTCCTGTCCTTAGCAATCACGATGGCATTTAGTGGCTTTGTATAAGGTTGATACCTTTCAGTGGGCTTATGACCTGGAGAAGCACAAGCTCACCCAGGCACGGACAGGTTAAAAAGCAGGATGGAGGGAGCTCTGGTGCTTCCTACTTGCAATGGGAATGTGACAAAAATAGGGCAATCTAAATGGAAAACAGAATTGAAATCCTATATCTCAACTGGAGAGTTCAGGCTGACCTACATCCATAGTTGAGTTACACAGTTATACACCCCCATTATGTAAGTGTAATAACATTTCCATTCCCTGAACAGATGAGGTGCTCAGTCAACATTTCCTGAATGACTAAAGACTTCCAGTGCCTCTACTCTCCCCTAATAAGCCACATCTTATAATCAAATGATACAGAAATTTGTTATTCCACCAAAGGTAATAACCCTGTACTTCTGAGAATACTTTGGCCAAATTGCAAAAATCGGAGAATAGAGAATGAGGAGCCAGTTTCATGAACCTTTAGTGGATGTTGTTGCTTTGGTTCACCATGTTCTCTTTTGCTCTCCAAACATAAGCAAAGGACATTTTTCAGAGGAATTGTGGATCTTATGAAGGTCATTCTGGTAAATATATAGCAGATTAGGAATTCTTCATCTTTAAAAGTTAACTTAAAATCCTGCTGACAAGTTATGCTTCTCAGTCATGGATCCTGATTTTAAAACTTCTGTGCTGAAACCAAAGAGCATTTGTGGCTGGACCCTGGACCACAGCGATGACCAAGAAAACAACTGGCAAAGCCTCAAGGTATCAAAGCAAAGATGGCTTTGTATTTTTAAAAAACTGACAAAACATATATATTCCTGGGAAGCGTTTTCTACTTCACAGTCTATGCATTTAAGTCAATAGCACTGCCACAGCTCCAAACATTTTTGGAACTTGTGTAACTGCCTAAAGATCTTACAGTACATTCTGTGATTCTCCTGAATGGTAGCAAATATTCCTTTTCCGAGGGTGGGTTTAATTTGTCACAAACAGCTAACATTATTTTAGGCCAATGAGAAGGGCTGTCCAGCTTAGTAATATGATTTTGGATAAAAAATATGGAGAGCTGAATGCTTGCAAACACATCACAATATAATACCGAAGTCAATTCTAAAACAAATTCTCAAAAATGCTTTGATCACCAATATCATTGAAGCAGCGACAACACCTCTAGTTATTGCTTGCTCATGCTGTTCTAAGCTTGATGCCATGCTCTTTGATGTGTTATAGTATCTGATCCTCCTAACATCCACTCTCCCCCCATATAAGTAGCAAAGCTCCATATTAAGGAAGAGAAAACTTGCTCAGTTTAAGAAAAAATTGCCAAAAACACAATTGTAAATGGCAGAGCCTAGATTCCAATGCAGAGCTGACTAACTTCCAAGTCCATGCTGTTTCCAATACCCAATTTTGCCCCTCAAAATACAGATATAGTCTCACAAAGAGCTTAATTTCAAGGAGACAGTTTATGATTGAATAGATAAATCCTGGTGTACTGCTCTCATTACTTAATGATTAGCATGTATAGAGCTACCTGTTTTTCTCATGCCCACTTTCCCCTGTAAGTTTTAAATAAAACACTATTCAAACCTTCTTTTAATTTTTAAAGTTCCCTCCCACAGAAACAACTGTCTCTGCTTGCTATCCACTAAGATCCCCTGGTAGGACAGACATCTCCAAACAGAACTCCGACATGGTAACATTAGTTTAGAGCCACAAAGTGCTCAATGAAGAACTAATCCAGTCATGTCAATCAAAAGCAAGGCTTCCTCTACCAACTATGCAACAGAAAGGGAAAGTCCAGTTCTTCTTTGTTCAAGAGTCCCAATGAGGGGCCGGCCCGGTGGCGCACTGCTGCAGTGCGCCGCTTGGGAGCGCGGTGGCGCTCCCGCCGAGGGTTCGGATCCCACATACAGACCGGCCGCTCACTGGCTGAGCGAGGTGCGGGTGCGACACCAGGGGTTGCGATCCCGTTGCCGGTCCCGGTCCGGTACGGGCGCGACACTGAGGGTTGCATTCCGTTGCCGGACACGAAAAAAGACAAAAAGGAAAAAAAAAAAAAAAAAGAGTCCCAATGAGTTCATAAGCCACATCTGCAATGAAAACCTTCTCCAGTATAGCCCATATGCTATGCTACCCAACTGTGCTCAAGTGTTGGAAGAAGAAAGCTCTCAAGAGGGTAAACAGCTTTTGAAATTAGAGCAGAGATTTATAAATATTCAAACTTCATCTTTGAGGGTTAAAAAAAAAAACGCTTAACACCAAACAGATATTAAAACCTAGATTATACCAATTATAGAAGAAATCTAATCGATTTGATAATCCAGGGTAGTGTTAATAATAACTTTAAAGGATTTTTTTATGTCCTCTCGGAATGGATAGACTCTGACGATGCCTGTTTATACTGAGGTCTTGTGAGATAAATGTTTAATGAGAAGGAATACTCTTTTCTCCCATGGAAATGTTACAGCCTTTCTAAATTAATGGTCTCCATGTGCTTCAAACCACAATTTTCAGGTTATTTTAAAAGAAAAAAAGCACTCAGCATAACAAAACCGCAATTCATACAGCAAGATGAATCACCATACCCTGGGGCCTTTAAAGAAAAACACAAAAAAAGAGAGGAAAGAAATAGGGGGAAAAAAAAAAAGGAACAAATTAAAAAATAAAAAAAAAGTTTCAAGGCAATGTGAAGGAAATTGAGGCACGTGAGAAGACAGGCCACATTCTTAAAAAAGGGTATAATATTTCAATCCCTTTACCTGATGCTGTTACCAGGAGGCTGTCTGAGGCACCTGGTCTACGGGATGAGGCACTAACAGGGTTTATGGAAGAGCGAAAGGCAATGGTGGTAGGAATGACAAGGGAACTGTCTGAACATGCAGGTTGGTTCGATCCAGGGGTTTCAGCAGGCCAGGCACCCACCTGAGACGTGGCCAGGGCTGAAACAGCACAGCCTGCAGGTGCCACAGTTAAATCTATGGATGGTTTTGGTGGCAGCTGAGGGGAGGATGATTTAGGGAGGTTCTCCTCATTTATGACCCTGTTCCCTTGGGGCAAACTGGAAGGAGGCGAAGCCACAGTTTTGTTATCAACCTTGGCCCCTGCGTTTGAGGCCCTGCTGCTATCCATGATAACCTTGAGTTGGGGGTGTGGTGGAGAAGGAGTCTGGGAGAGCCCTGGCTTTTTTGGAGGGATAGGAGGAGGATTTCCTCTGTCAACTCGTGCTATACTGGGAGTCTTTAAACTGGTGCGACCAACGGGAGAGTAGGTGCCAACGTCCCCCGTAGGGGGGGCTCCGGGCCTTGGGGCTGCACTTGCTTGAGGGCTTGTAAATCTTGACAGTGCTTGGGTCACAGTATTCCGAGCAAGCTGTTTGGCCACTAGGTTGTCACGACTTGTAGGAGAGACATCTCTTGATGGAGGACTTTGGGTAGTATTTCCATTTTGGTCCGGGTCATTAGCATTGCCCTGAAATCTAAATCTAGCTGCTTGGATTCGTGGGTTTAGACCTGGATGCAAAGACGTGTTGGCACATGGTGAATGTAAACTGTGTACAGGCGGAGCCTGTGAGTGGTTCTGGGGAGCTGTGCCTGGGGCTTGAGCAATGGGAGGACCAGTGTTATTGGGAAGTGGGGGTACGCTACTTGTTAGGTCTGGTATTGAGCCAGGGCTAGGTCCATTTTCTTCAATTTTGCTTGCACTTGGAGGTGGGAGAGTGGGTAGAGAGGAGCCAATCAAGTCACAATGGGAAGCCTGCCTGTCAACACTTGGCCTGAGCAAGGTGGCATTGGTGCACACATTCCCTTTTGCATTTGCAGAGACTAGGGGGCTCCCTGTGGAAGGCTTTACAGGCACAGTCAAAGGCAACTTCTTCACATGGTCAGTGCTGTCTGTCACCAGGTCTGTCTGGCAAGCAACAGACCTTGTCACAGGTCCTTCTGTCCCCACAGATATAGAAACCAAACGCCTATCTTTTGTCTTCCGTGGGAGAGAGAGGCTTGGCTTACTGTCATTTCCCCTTTTCAGCTGCTCGATCATTTTCTTCATCTTGTCTATCTCCTCTTTGAGGTCAGTGGTGTGTGCTTCTTCGCGGTTCAGCTTGGCACGAAGCTGCTCCCGTTCAGTATCGAACTCTGAGAGCTGTTTTTCCATCTGAGCTTCCATTTCTGTGCTTCTGCGTTTCTCTGCAGAGAGTTCCTCTTCTAATTCATTTGTCTTCTTCTTTTCCTCTTCCAGCTTGGCCATGGCTTCCTCTAGCTTCTGGGCCTCCTCTATGACTTTGCCCGAGAGCTGTTTACACTCCTTCACGAGCATCAGGACCACCAGCTTGTTCTTGCCACGCTCCTCCTCGAGGCGGGCAGCCAGCTTCTTGTGCTCTTGCTCGAGGGTTTGTAGCTGAAGTTTCTCCATTTCCAGCTGGAAAAAATTCACAGGAAAGCCCTCATTAATCTACAGACCATTCTTTCCACCGAAGAAGTGCTTTTTTCGAGAGATTTTCATTAATTTTCTAACAATTACATGGTAAGGGTTAGCAAAAAATGTCACCTTTTCAAAATATGTTGTGAGAAGAAAGATAATATTTTAAAGACCTATTAAGATGAGAAAATAGATATAAATGGTTTTATGAAAAACATCTAAGTTACAACAACAGACAATTTTTAGATCTATTAAAGTTAACTATGAAAAAAGAGAACAATAATCGGATGCTTCAAATCACAGCAGAGTTCAGAAAGGTCCGTTTTCATAAAAATAGAGCCTTGTGAGGGAACTGGGGATATTAAAAAAAAGAGGTTTAATACCTTAAAATTACTAACTAATCTCTGAGGTACAGAATCATAAAAAGTGCTGAAAACAAAGGACTTTGGTTAAATGCTAAGCCCTTATATTTGATAATTGGATTACTTAGCTAAATAATGTAACTTCTTTGAGTTTCTTATGATGGGTTGTTGTCAAAGTCATATAAAATCGCATATGAAAGTTCTTTGAAAACTAGGCAGAGCTAAAAATATGTCTTATTGGAACTATAATCAGTGTCAATGAACCCAAAAAGCCTGTCTGCTACTTCGATCCCATTTGCTCACTTGATTCCCATGGCCTTGGCCTTCCTGTTTGCTGCACATTCTTGAACAGGGTCCGACCTCAGTGTCCTTGACCTTGCTGTCTGTTCTCTCTGCCTTGGATTCCACCCACACACCTTCATGTAGTGTTCTTGCTCTCCTCACCATTCCATCTGCTCAAGCATGCAGGGAGAGGTACCTTTCCCTTCACAAAAAAGCTGTCTATTCACCGAGCCATAGGCCCCTAGGATTGGTGCTTACCAGAGAAGAAACATTTCTCTAATTGTTCAACCTAGAGAGGAAGCTTTTAAAAACCTTTATCTCTGCAGATGGGGTTTTCTAATATGCACAAAAGTACCCAACAGCACAAGAGGCTGGCTCCTTCGTGTCCTCCAGAGCTCTGCTGAATTGAGGCCTTCCCTCACCACCCCGTTGAAAATAACAGTCCCTGCCATCCATGAATGCATCACCCTTTGTCTAGCACCTACCTGCCCCCACTGGAATGTGACTTCATGAGGGCAGGGACTGTCTGTCTTGTTTGTGGCTGTGTCCTCAAGACCTAGAAGAGTGACTGGAACACAGTGGTGTTTAATAAATTATTGGTTGAATGAATTAATGAAATTAATGTAGTTCCACAGAAACAACAAACTTCCAAACACTGATGGTACTTTCTGGGTACAAGGGCAACCTTACAGCTGCACTATTCTAACATGTTCCTACTGGCTTCTCACTTCTCTCCAGGGGAATATCTGTCACGAGGGTCTCCTGAAGGACAAAGGACACACTCCGAGCTGGGACACAGGAGTTAGGTCAGCTTACATGCCTGATCTGCCCAACTAAAGAAACATTCTACCAGGGGTACATAGAGGGCTTCATGGCTCATAAAGGTTAAAGTAGACCTACCTGATTAAAGATATGGAGAGGACTTTTTTTCCCTCTAGATGTTGAGCACAAATGCACTCCCAAGAGAGTTAGTACCTATTTAAGTCAGATTTTAGTCAACAGTAACGGAGGGAGGAGATGCTCTCACGATCCCTCAGTTGAGGGCACGTGCTCCTGTTCCTTACCTGCTAGGAAAATACACTCCTCCATTCCCATTCACAGTCATACAGTCATGGAACCAAGAGGAGAAAATGGCTCGCTGCCCAACTAGAGGTCAGAGACATTATTTACTATTTACTCTGGATGCTTCATGCTTTGAAGAGCAGTTGCTGAATAGCATTGGATGGATCCCATAAATAGGTGATCTGGAATATAGATCATTTCTCATGAACAGTTACACATATGCTCTACTCTACTGTATGGAATTTTGGGGGTCACTTCATAAGTAGATTAGGTAAGATTTGGGAAACAACAGTGCTATCATATATATTTACATTTATATTATATTCACTTGGGTGCCTCACAGAAAATTTGAGTTATTATTGGCTAAAGCACATTTAACTCTTGTAATGTGCACCAAATGATAGACTGCTGCTAGAAGGCATAGACAAAGTTAGAACTACCAAGAAAATTTAAAATGCATTTTATATTAACTCCAACAAAAAAATATTCTTATGGCAATGTAAAACAGCAACAACAACAAAAAACCCCCCACACAAACTAGGTCAATTTTCAGCTTGTATTTAAACTACAAGTTTCATAATTTACCCCAAAAGGTAGAAAAAAGATGTGCTGTAGAACTTTAAGAGCTACCGTCATTTTACAAAACAACTAAGCAGAGGCCAACTTAGTGATTTCGCTGATGTCGTCTGGCTAATTAGCATCAGAATCATGGCAATTACTCAGGGTGCTATTTGTCTCAAGTTTTTCTCACCATGTCACATATCTTGCCCATGGTATTTCTTCACTATGGATCATCATACTTCATTTTTGAAATAACTTTCATCTTACACTTCAGAATCAAATTGAAGAAACAGTTCCAACTGAAAATCAATACGACTGATCTCAGATATTTATACAGAAATCTATACTACTATAAAAGCATCCATAATTCTTTTGTATCTTTGTCCTTCTACCACTTGTGCCTTATAAATCCTATCTCAGACTAATTCATGTCATTTTTAAACCTACCACAGAGAGCAGAGCACAGAGGAAACTTCACGACTTATGCACCTGCAAACACATGGCTCCAAACTCAATTGAGCTCTGAGCCCCAAACATCACCCTACCTAACTCTGTTTAGCTGCTTCTACCATTTATTACAGGGGATATTTCAAACCTCTGCCACTTTCCCCAAAACTTCACCTAATGATCAATCACCAGACTCTCAGTTTACCTTCACAGACTCCTTTATCAAGGAAATTCAAATTCACTCATTCCCCCTCTACATTTTTGTCTCCTCCATTAAGATTTATTACAGCTGCACGAATTCATATGTCCTTCCTTTCAATCTAAGGGAAAAAGGTTTCCATCTGTTCAACTTCAGACTTTCCTTCAACAATTAACTTCATTCTTTCCTGTCACCTCTGGGACTTGCTCCATCAGTTATCACACTGCTCTTTATAAATATTAAACATCTGCCTTTCTACAAGCTTCTTCCAATCAGTAGATAAATATACTCCCACACTTTAAAAATACTTTTTTATATTAAAAAAACTTCCTTGACCATTACAGCACGAAGTTTTTATGCTTAAGACACTAAGAGATGTAGTACTAAGTTCTGATCCCAAACTTATTAGCTGTGTGACCTTGGTAAGTTCATTCTCTAAAGATAGATTCTGTACTATTTCCTTATTTGTACAATAGAGCAATAATAGTAATTACTTTATAGTATTAAATGAGACATTTCATGTACAGTGTGTAGCATAGTGCCTGGCACTAAAAAATGTTAAGTTTTCAATATATGATATAATAGCTAGTTGTGTTACTTAAAAATGTGTGACTTTGGGGCTGGCCCCATGGCTCACTTGGGAGAGTGCGGCGCTGGTAGCGCCGAGGCCGCGGGTTCGGATCCCATATAGGGGTGGCTGGCGCACTCACTTGCTGAGTGTGGTGTGGGCCACACCATGCCGTGGGTTGTGATCCCCTTACCGGTCAAAAAACAAAACAAACAAAAAAAAAGTGTGACTTTGTACAGTGTTTTTCCTTCTGAAAACACATTTCAAGGCAAACAAGGAACTAGAGAACAGACCATATTAAATATACAAATGGATGTTTTTATAAGTTAGGGGTTATAATTCAACAATTATAAAGAATATCAAAGAAAGTTGCACTGCCAGTAATGGAGAATTAACTTTTATTAGACTAATGCTTCTGCAGATGGTAATTATAAACCCTTCCAAAAATATAAAATAATGATTTGAAGGCTTGTGACAGCAATAAAAAAGGTAGAAATGAGAGAGGAATAAACTCTTCTATCAGAAAGGAGCCAATGGCATTGGGTGAGACTGCCCTTATGCAGGTTTTCAACTGGGGGGCAATTCCCTACCCTGGTAGCCCTGCAGCTGAAGCTTAAGCACAAAGCACCAGTTATATTGGCTTGAGCAGTCAGAGGATGCAATCATCCAGCATCCTTGGCTGATTCTTGAATTACACATTCATGGGGCAAACCCTAGACAGAATGAATGACAGAAGGTAGCTGCTGAATGGCTGAGAGAACTGAGCAAAGATTTCAGTGATTGTCAACTGCAAGAAGACAGTTTAGACTATTAATCTAATCACATTAACTGTTTACTAGAACAAAATACAATTCTTCAGAAGATAATAGAATCCAGACTGTGCACCACAGCATTCTTAATGTCCAGGACACGGTAACAATTACTAGGCATGCAAAGAAATTAAGAAACAAAAAAAGTGATCCATAGTCTACAGAGTAGTAGTCAATAGAAACTGGGCCCAAAATGATCTATATTGGAATTAACACACAAGGACCTTAAAGCAGCCATTCTGAAATAAAATATGGTCACAATGAATAAACAGAAAGGGAATCTGGGCAGAGAAATGGAAACTATCAAAAAAAAATCAAGTTTGGGCCGGCCCGGTGGTGCACTGGATGGTGCGCCGCTTGGGAAGCGTGGCGGTGCTCCCGCCCGAGGGTTCGGATCCCACATACAGACCGGTTCCCACTCACTGGCTGAGCGAGGCATGGGGGCAACGCCGAGGGTTGCGATCCCGTTGCCGGTCCCGGTCCGGTACGGGGGCGACACTGAGGGTTGCGATCCGTTGCCGGACACGGAAAAAGACAAAAAAAAAAAAAAAAAAATCAAGTTCTGGTGTTCTGGGTTGACTACAGCTAATAATGTCATATTGTATATTTCTAAAATGCTAGAAAAGAGAATCTTGACCATAATCACCACAAAGAAAAATGTTTAGGTGATGAATATGCTATCTACACTAAGTGAAACATTGTACAATATATGCAAGCATTGAAATAACACACTGTACCCTACAAATATATACAATTAATTTTTTTTAAAAAGAGTCAAATAGAAAATCTAGAAATTAAAAGTAAAATATCTAAAATGAAAAAAGGTCACTGAATGAGCTTAACAGAAGATCTGAGAGCAGACAGTAAATTTGAATATAGAGCAAAAGAAACTATCCCATTTGGAAAGCATAGAAAGAAATGATTTAAAAAATGAACAGCATCTCTCAGTCATCTCTAGGATAATATAAAGTGGTCTAAATTCCATGTAAGTGGAGTTCCAAGAGGAGAAGAAAGAATAGGAAGAACAATATCTTGGAAGAAAAAATGGCCCCAAAGTTTACAAATCTGGTAAAAAGACAAATTTACAAATCCAAGAAGCTCATCAACCCCAAAGTTAAATAAATATAAAAAATGTTACACCTAGGCACATCATAGTAAAATTGCTGAAAACAAAAGATAAGAAAAATAATCTTGAAAGCAGTCAGAGAAATAAAGATACATTACATACAGAGAAACTACAACATAAATGACAGCTGAATTATTTCCAAAATATATGAAGTAAAAACTGACAGACACAAAGGGGAAATAGATAAATCTATAATAATAACAATCTTTTCTCAAAAAAATTCTAGATTAAAAAAACAGCAAGAATATAGTAGCTCTGAATAACACCATAAAAAACCACCTGGCCATTGATACTTATGGAGTAAAACACCTCAAACAAAACTACAGGTGAAGTCTTTTCAGATGCACTTGCTGAGCTATTAAAAACTATCAAGAAAAGGCTAAAAATCTTACAGAATATGTTCTCTGACTACAACAGAATTAAATTAGAAATAAATCATAAGATATTAAGAACACCCCAAAATTCAAAAATAAAACAAACTTTTAAACAGTACAAATGTTTAAGGAAAATCACAAGGATATTTGAATATATTTTGGGCTGAATGAAAATAAAAACACAACATACCAAAATCTGTGGGATACTGTGGAAGCTGAGCATCTAAAGGCAGCTAAAGCAGAGAACAGAGAGAAATTTTTGGCTTTAAACGATTACATTAGAAGAGGTGCCCCAGATCAATAATCCAAGTCTCACCTTAAGAAGTTAGGAAAAGATAAGCAAAGTAAATCTAAAGTAAGTAAAATGAAAGAAAAACCAAAGAAATCAATGAACTAGACTAGACAAATGATAGAGAAATTAACAAAGCCAAAAGTTATTTCTCAACTCAAAGATTAATAATATTGTTAAATGTCTAGAAAACCAGATGAAGAAATAGAGAAAAACACAAATTTCAAATAACAGGAATGAAAGAGAGGATATCACTACAGAATGAACAAATATTAAAGGAATAATAATGAACAACTTTGTGCCAATAAATTCAACAAATCTGAAAAAAATCAAATTCCTCTGAAACACGCAACTTTTAGAAGTTACATAAAATGACACAGAAAATTGGAATGGCTTTATATTTTCTAAAGAAATTAAATTCACAATTAAAAACTTCCCCCAAAGAAAACCAGCTTATGAGGCTTTCCTGGTTAATTCTACCAAACATTAAAGAAATAAATACCAAATTTAAACATACTCTCTCAGAAAATAGAGGAGGAGCCACTTTTCATTTTATAAACTGAGAATTATCTTCATACAAAAACCAAAATTTTTTCTAATTTACAGAAAAGTAATCCCTCTTGAACAAAGACACAAAACTCCTTACAGCTTAATGTATAGTCAAACCCAAATCAGCAATACATGAAAAGAGTAATAAAAAGGTGACCAAGGGAGATTTACCTCAAGAATCCAAATTGGTTTAATATTTGAAAATCAATCTGTGTAATTCATCATATTAAAAGAATAAAGGAAAAAACCCATGATTATGTCTACAGATGCAGATAAATCATTTTACAAAATTCAAAACCCATTCATGATAAAAAAAACCTTTCACAAAGAAAGAATAGAATGAAACTTCATACTGAATGGTAAAACACAAAATATTTTCTCCCTAAAAGGGAAAAGAAGAATGAAGTCCGTTCTCACTACTTCTATTCAACATTGTATTAGAAGTTCTAGTCATTGCAAAGATAGGGGAAAAAGAAAAAAAAAGAAACTAAAAAGAAAAAGGAAAGCAGGCAGGCAATTTTGAAAAGAAGTAAAATGTGCTTTATTTACAGATAACATGTTTGTTTACCTATAAGGCCATACATAATATACTAAATAAGTGCTAAAACCAGTAAGGAATTTAGCAAGATCACAAGATACAATGTCAACATACAAAAATCAATTGAGTACCCGTATATCAACAATATTTGGAAGAAATTTTAAAAAATAATGTGATTTACAGTAGCATCAAAAAATAAATACTTAGGAATAAAAGCAACTTAAAAGATATATAAGACCACTACACTGAAAACAACACAACGTTGCTTAGAGAACTTAAAAGACCAAAATTAATGGACAAACATACTATTATCTTGAGGGGGAAGACTCAGTTTTGTTAGGATGTCAATTCTCACAAAATTGGTCTACAGATTCAAAGATATTTCAATCCTTGCAAACTTCTGGAGAAACCAACACTCTGATTATAATTTTTTTTAATGGAAATATGAAGGATCTAGAATAGGCAAAAAAATTTTGATAAAGAAAAACAAAGCTGGGGGCTGGCTGGTTAGCTCACTTGGGAGAAAATGGTGCACAACACCTAGGTTAAGGGTTCTGATCCCCATACCCTTGGGCAGTCACCAGAAACAAAACAAAACAAAAACAAAAGTTGGAAAACCTACAGTTCCCACATCTAAGTCTTACTATAAAACTATAGTCATCATCTACCTGAAATTCTAGTACAGGCAAGACTACTCCACGATGAAAAAATCAGAATAGTGTTCAGTGATTGCCTGACGTAGGGGATATTCTCTGTCTTGTTATGGCTGCAGATTACACAGGTGTATGCATTTTCAAAACACATCAATTTGTACACTTAAGATATGTAAATTTCACATCACGTAGATTTTTCCTTAAAATTGCTATATAAAAAAAATTGAATTCCAGATTTGCATGTGAAATTTTTACACTGGTGTGGATTAACATTTCCGAAACTACTCTGTGTTCTATGCTTGAGTAAATGAGTGAATATATTGAAGTACAATGGGAGCCAAGTTTCTCACTGTTGGAGAAAGGAGTTGTAAATAGAGAAAGGACTGGAATGTACCCTATGGATCTGAATTAGAATCAGTGGTGTCAATATGAGTATAAACTCATAGTTTGATACAGAGAGACAGACAAATAAAATATAGATTATGTATGTGTGTATATGAATATGATAAATATATATAATTTCCTAGCTCTAGATTTGTTTCTAAATACCGTTTTTTATTAAAAAGGAAACTAGTGCTCTTGGAAGAAATAGCTAATTCCAGGGGTTGGGATAGGAAAAATATAAGATGAGCCTGGAGTACTTGCTATAAGAAAATAAAGAAGTGCTCAAAGAAAGGTGGAGAGATATCAAAAGGAGCCCACCTAAAAGGGCTCCTACTGGCCAAATCTGGGACAATTTTGAGCATTGAAACAGATAGTGATGCTAAGTTTCTAATCCACTGAATAAGAATCCATGACTCTACACTGATATAAATAATAAACAAATAAATGTGGGAGAAAGAAAAGCTGTTCCTTAGAGCAGAATGCCAAAAATAAATGTAGAAGGAACAATGGGGTTGGAAAACAGTCAATGGATTCTAAAAGTGAACTAGGGAACATTTAATAAATAAGAGGATATTTAAAGAATATTAAAGTATTTCCCCACCAATTACTTACTGATTACAAAAGGAACAATAATAACCATGGAGAACCTGGCAGAGACCACCTTAACTGAGTGGTCAATGTTAACACCACATGATTTGTTTTGGGAAAAACCAACATCATATATGTCTTTTGACTCACATGATGCACTATGAAGAACACAACATCATGTCCATGGTATTCCTACCAAAAATGCATAAACTGATCATTAGGAAACATCAGACAAACTCAAATTAAATGATATTTTACAAAATACCTAGTTTGTGCTCTTCAGAAACATCAAAGTAATGAAAGCAAAGTTGAGGAACTGTTACAGCTTAAAGGAACTAAACAGACACAACAAACAAATGCAATGCATGATCTAGAATTAGAAAAAGAATTGCTAGAAAGACCATTATTGAGACAACTGGTGGAAAATTAATGTGAATTAGACAAAACACTGTATCAATGATACATTTTCTGATTTTGTTAACTGTATGGTGATTATGTAAGAGATTGTCCCTGTTCTTAGGAAATACACATCTAAACGCTTAGGAGTAAAAAAGCACTAACTATATCTCCAATCTATCCTCCAATGGTTCAGAAAAATGTGTGTGTGTGTGTGTGTGTGTGTGTGTGTGTGTGTGTGTGTGAAGACAGAGAGAGAGAGAGAGAAAGGGAGAAGGGACGGGAAAATGATAAGTAAGCTACATTATACTGGAGGAAAAGTACATTACATAAGAAATAGATATGGTAGTCATTTGAATATGAGAAAGAATCTCTTTTAAAAGCCTCAAAATAAAGTTGGAAAATAAAAATAAGGAGGACCAAGGAAGAATGACTTCCTTATGTATTAAGGAAGTTTTGGCTCATCCTACAAGGTAAGTCTGAAACCCATCCAGAGACAACTAAAGAGAGGGGTGAGAATCAGGTGGTAGAGGAGAATGCGCCAGGAGACTTACAGACTTAAAGTATTATACCGCAGGAAGCCAGAGAGGACTACTGCAGTGAGGAAAAGAAAACCGACAGGATTCTCAAAGAAAGAGGTACCAAATGGCACTGAAGAAGAACGTACCTTTCACTACTAAAAAATAAAAAAGTAAATATTGATGACACATAATTTTTGATATTTTAATACGGTGGATTAATATTGGAATAATTCTGGTTTTTAGATGTTCAAAAGATATTTTTAGATGTAGTAATATTATTTAATAATAATATTACTAAGTATTATGAGCCCAGTAAGTTTCTCAAACCACCAGTGTGTATAATAAATATTTTTCTGCTGGTCAAGAGTCTTTGATTCTCTCCCATACTGACTTTTCCTATCATCAATAAAATAGCTTCATTTTAATATTTTCAATAGAAAATTTTAAGGATTGTTCCGGTTAGCATATTAGTAGTAAATGTAAACTTATTTAAATTTGAGTGATCTGAGTATTAGTTTGTTCGTACATTATTGCAAGCAAGCAACGTTTTAAACAACATTTAAAATGTTTTCTCTTTGGAGAAAAAATATCTACTGAACTGCCTATTTTGTACAGGGAACCACATTAGAAACTACTAAGAATACAAAACTCCGTAAACTCCATTTATTTGATTTTAGGATCTCATAAAAATTTTAAAGAGATGATCATATAGCAGGCCCACATACTAAGGTAGAAGGGAACCACAGTATACATAAACTACTGAGTTCCAGTTGACACTGTTATATTATTTTCCAATTTCAAGTAGGGACTGAGGGAAATTTTGTACGGAGCAGTATCACTGAACCCTTTTGCAAAAAGCAGAGGATTGTGTGGAACTAACACAGCTTCACTGGTAGTGAGGAAGTGGGTGGTTGCTCCAAGAATAGCACCCAGACTGGGAGCCATGAATGAAGAGGCACCAAACACATGTTTTTACAGAATGAAAGGGAAAACTATGTAGGTGGGAGCATAGCAGCAGTGGAAAGGCAATTAGTTCTAATTCGAAGTGGAAAACAGGAAAGCAATTATGGTCACTTACAAAATGAGAGAGCAGGGTGCTTGTTTGTCACACCACAAAATACTCTCGTGATACTTAACTATATTCCTTACTGCTTCCCCAAATCTTTTAATACTCATTGCATTTTCATCCTCTTCTCTAAATGGTCACCCCAGCCCACTTGCTCAATCCTGGTAAACAAATATAAAACAATAGCATATATTAAAAGATCTTTTTCGTTTTCTTCCCTTTTTTTAATCTCACAGGGGCTCTAGGTACCAGTCAGCAGTGTGGGCTCTGCAGTTCTCGTCTGCCCTTTCCCCTTAATCGAGAGTTCCAAGAGGGGGAAAGCAAGCCCTGGGAGCAGGGATTTGCCTCATTTAGGATCAGGCAAACTGCCCTCTCCTTGAAATCTCTGCTCAGAGCCTTAATAATCGTTCTGAAATGCTCCTGGGGAATCAAAATGCATTCTGAAATGTAACAATGAATTTTATAAAAAAAATCAGAAATGAGCTAAAATAAGCATTCATGTACAAAATGTCCTAAATACTCTTCCTAAAAATGTTACTATAGATGATTCTCTACCATATTATTATTGAATGAAAATCTAGAAAGTAGTTTAAAATTAAAATATATTTTATATGTGACGAGGTAACTATTATGTAATGAGGTAGCACTGAATACAAATGGCAAAATAAAGTGCAATTATTCATAATAGGAAGAAAAAGGCATATGGGAAAAAGTAAACAAAGCAAATAATGTGTTCTTTTCTGACCCATTTGTCATTTCTTCAGTTGTCTAGGACTGGAAATGCCTTCCTATGTTAGGAGAATCTTCCACCTTATGATTTTCCCCTGCAGAAGCTAAATATGTACAATAATTGCTTTCCTGGCCTTCCCTGTAGCTAGGGAGAGCGCGTGTGGCCTATGCTGGGCTAATCACACACACCTGCCCTGCACTTCCACCAATAGGAAGTCAGTGATGCAAAGAAGCAAGTCCAGGGGAAGCACTACTCAGGATCCCAAGTGGTGATGACAGTGATGCTGTCTGGTGTCAGCTGGGCAGAGGCTAAGCTGCAGCATCCAGCTCTCATCAGCAGAAACATCACCTGCTGTGGACTAGTTCTATAGAGAGCATGTGTCTGTGATGCTGGCTAGTGAGAGCTGCTCCCCTGGTTTTCCCAGCCATGCTGAAAGCCAGTTAGTATTTCTATAAGCCAGTCAATAAACGACCTTTCTGCCTAAATCAATGAACATTGGCTTCACTTGCTCTAAAAATCCTGTCTGAGGCATCTACTGCCATACAACTGACCTAACTATCCTGAGATGCCACCTAAAACATAGGTATTTTTTAGTTTTTTCACTGGTGAATAGAGCTGCTGCTCCTCTGAATTTCCTATCTATTATTTTGGCTTCTTACTTTTAAAGGCTCTCCTCAAAAGGTCTTTCTTATTTCAGGGCTCAAAATTATGCTTTCTAAGTATTTATAAAACATTTGAAAATATATAGACTTCCTCTCTAGTGTTCAAATAAATTAGAAAAGAAACTCTATTAAAAGATGATACACAAGATTAAAAAAAAAACCCAACCCCAAATATCATGCCACCCTGGGTTACCAGCTCAAAATGGGGATTAGATTACTAGAGGCAAAATTCCCCACAATGATTACTCATTAGCTTACTCAAAGTGGTTTTATAGGCTCAGTCCATTTGCCAGATTGACTCTCACCCAAATTTCCCTGGCACACAAATTACCAGACAGTTAACCCTCCTATTAGTAGTCTCAGCAGGAAGCGACGCATGAACGAGCATGGAGCCTCTTCTCGGAATGCCTTGAAAAGCCAACCAGAGCAGCGTTCAGGCCAAATGTCCTAGAATTACCAGAGATATGCCCAGTGTCAGATAATAAATGCTTGAATTGTAGATAACGGGGCCTTGCTTTCCCAGATTTCTGCACCGTCAGTGATTTAAAGCACTGGACTCATTTATTTAAAATGATGGATTTTTCTTCTTACTACTTTTAGATTTCTAAAACTGTAATTTATGCTATATGTAAGGGAATTGAAGACATTTGGTTAAAGTATTTACTTTCATGACTAAAGGTGATGGGTAATCTTGTTGTTAAAAAAAGATGACTTTGGTATTTCTGCTTTTATCAGCTGATGTGATATTTTCTTTGTAAGTAAAGGTACTGGGTAAGAGTACAATCTGTAACTCTTCTCACACACGATAATCTCCTGGAATAGAATATTCTTTAAGGACAAAGGTAGCATTCCCTGTCAGAGCAACCCTTCACAGAGACTACACAGCCAATGAATTTGGCCATAAAAGACTCCTGTATTCCCGTTCTACACGAGAGACAGACCCACTGGCTCATTTTATGTTAGCCTCACAGGACCCATAGGACAGAAACAACTTCCTTTCACTCCCAGCCAGGTTGGAAATGACCCAGTCATTCAGAAACAAACAGGATGTAAGTTGATTAAAAAAAAAATCAGCTAGATAATAAAATCTTTGATTCAACCAGAAATGAGTTTCTTCTTTTTCCCTCTAAAAGAGAAATAATAAATAAAATGCAGAACTGAAGGAAAATTTAGGAAAGTATCTGTGTTTTATTTATTAAATAAAAAAAATTTTCTTGATTTTTGATAATGCAGCATAAAATCCAGCAGAAATAATTTATTATGAAATAGCTCATTTGACATGTTAAGAACATAATTGAAACCCATCCCATCCAAGAAATACAAATGAGTTTCACTGACATCAGCTGAAATACGTTAGCTTTTGCTTATGTGGTTTGTGGGTACTTTTGAAAACCTCCAGAGATCTCAGTGGTTGCCTGCAGGGCTTTGTAGAGGGTTTGCAAAGTCCAGAGAAAAACTGTTTGATTTTGCCTCACATCCATGAAAGGCTGTCTATTCTTTTTTATTCTACTCAGTGCTTTAGTTTTCTACCATGTAACATACTGAGGGAAATGTTTGCTTTCATTCAACACTTACACCAGAACATTGGCATTCATGTGCTAATATAAAGATATAATTATGGGAAAAAACGCACATTAAATGACAATATCACAAATATTTATAGAATAGTGTGTTCAGGTTGTCAACCAGTTGTTAAGTGTGAGATACAAAAAGTTCTCTGAAAAGGATTAATAGAAGAAACATTTTAATTTATGCTTTAATAATGGTGGGAAGAACATACTAGTTTTAATTCTAATCATAGCAGACAGCATAAGCTTCTCTGAATCCTTCACTCTCTTTTCTAATAAAGGGACTCTGGGAGCCATAGCAGAAGGAAAAAATTTAAACTTCTATTTCCTTATGGCTGATCACACTTTTTTTTTTTTTTGATCCAGCTTAGTACTCTTTGAAGCATGTACTCTAGTACAAGAAATACGTGTGTGTTGGGAGGGGGATGGGGGAGGAGACAGGAGGCTGGTTTAAATGAAACACATGTGAGCAGGAGGCTGGAGGTCTGCAGTGACACAGACATCACATTCCAGAGGCGAGGTTTACACTAACCAGGACTTTAAGATGACATGTTGTGAGACTGGATATACCATGCCAACTTTCACTCTGTTCTCTTCATGCTATTTTCATTTTCCAAATAAATGGTAAAAAATAAAATAAGAAAATAATTTCTAATTGCAAAGAAATATTTTAGACAGAGCTGGATAAAATAAGTTGGCGATGCTACCATATGATCAGAGTCCTGGTTGCATTTCTGGATTAACCACCTAGCAGCTAAGCATGTCTTATGGCACTAGGAAAAGGGGGGGGAAAAGTCCATATTTAAAGAGAGTATCAAAGTACCCATCATGGGAAACAATTTCTTTGTCATAATTCCTTCACGGCTTAGTATTATTTTGTGTTACATTTTAAACACCTTAAGTTACATTTTAAAAGAGACACCAGAATCTGTCAGCATTTTGCACTTCTAAGCTGAAAATAAAACATTTAAAATGAACAAACAACCTCAGAGGTGGTTTCTTCATTGTATATTGTGTTATGGGGAAAACGACTGTCTGAAAGCCTCCATACCTTCTTTTGTCTGCTCTCAGCGGCAGCCAGCTGTGTAGACATCCTTTCTTGCATTTTTCTGCAGTGGGCCATGACTGCTTCAAGGATGGAGAGGGGGTTGGTACAAACTGGCTTCTTCTCTTTGTCACCAGCACCTGCTTCATAGTCTCTCTGGAGTGCCAAGAATGGGTCATTTAGATTGAATCTCCCATACCGTTCCTGGATAAATACCTCCTTCCTGCGAGCCTAGAAGAAAATTAGAGGAATGCATTGAAGAAAGAAGTGAAAATATACAGACATATTTATAAGGTTTTGTGATTACTTTTCCAAATGGTATTCACAACTGCTGTGAGTAATGGCTTACAATGTCAGAGTGGTGAACGAGAGGGAATGTAACCCCCAATCTCTGACTAGCCTGGCATGCCATTCTGTCTGCTTTCAAATTTTCTTAAGAATATTCTTTTACATTACACATGATGTAAATGCAGTTTTTCCTATGATGCTCTACTACCTCAAGAATCTGAACTTTAGGTGTAGTCTCTTCTAATTTAAAGTAAAATCAGAATTATTAACAACTAAAGTCACTTTTAGCAAAAGTTCAAAAATAAACATAATTATGTCTCTATTGATAGAACTTATATTTGAAATCCTAATTATCAGATTAAGCCACGAAAAATAAATCCCCTACAACTTTCATATAGCCAGAAAGAAATTACAAGGACATCTGATAAAGAATGAAATGGTTTGTGAATTTTTTTCTGCAAGAAAATCACAATATTCATCTTTTATAAAGTCTGGCCAACCACAAAAGCCTTCAAAAAATTTAAGAAAATGCAACTTTCTCATCATTGAAGGGCATTAAAATATAGTTCACAGAATCCCAGGAAAGAACACAACCTCATTTTATTCTAAATGTCAGCCCATCAGTGACAAAGTTAATTTCACACCCATGTAATGAGCACCAAATGCAATTTTCTATAATTAGCCAACAGTCTTTGCATAAAATGGAAAATAGCAGTAGAAACATATTGAAAACTAGCAACATTTTCCTAACTCAGGTCATTTTGGAATAGACACTAGAAAAAAAATTATTCTGTGTCACTGCCGGTGGAAAACCTAAATTATAATAAATTAAGTCCAAAATGGTAAACATGTTTCTAAGGAAATATTACATGCGGTTCTTCACTTTAAAGGCAATTGCATTGAACAACTAAACTTTTCCATTTTTAGACCACTGTCAGCAAGCCAACAGCTAGATAAACAGAAGTGCTATGACAAATGGGGAAAATCTAACATTTCTTTTCCTATTACCAAATTAGTTTAAAAAACAAAATTTACAAAAAGTCCAGTTTCCTCATTAAATTTAAGCGAGCTTTCAAAAGATCACTTTAAATCTAAAAGACACAAGGTTTGAGTTAAAAGCATTTGGTGTTTCAAGATTTTCCAAATTCAATTATGTAATCAATATACTGAATAAGTATTATTTTAGAGATACAATTTCAAAAGCAATTTCATTTTGTCCTTTCACTTTTCTCTCAATATTTATTCAATGTAGTAGTTGTTCCTCCACCTCTGGATGAAAACTTAGATATAGCTCCATGGTTTTAACCATCACTTTTGTTTAATAAAAGTCCTATAGTCACTTCATGTCATAAAGGAGTCTCAATTTGGCTATTAGAATAGGGCAGCTTTTCTTCCCCAGCGAGCATCTGAGCAATACCTGGCTAGGGGGTGTAGAAAACAACCTCTCCCCTTTTAGCAAAACCTTCTCCTCCCTTTCTAAGCTATTTCAGTTCCCTGTGGGTTGAAAGGGGCTGGAGGTGGATTATGAAGAGGAGGTGAGAGGAGCAGGAATGTTCTACTGACTGGTTCAGTTGGTCAGCTAGCTTTACCAGCTGACTGTGACCAATATTTAAAGACTCCTCTTTTCCCATGAAGTGCCCAGTGACTTCTTTAGAGGACCACTCCCCTCTTCCACTGCTGTGGCCCCTTCCTCTACAGTTTCCTCAATGTAGGTCATAAATTTAGGACAGGCTACATAATCAGGAGAACCCATCACAAAATGAAAATGTGAGGCTCTTTGTTAAAACATTATTAAGAATTTCATGATGGCAACAGCACAGCGTTCAACCAAGCATGGGCCCTTCTAAGCGCACGGCCTTTGCAACTGCACAGGTTGCATGCCCGTGGAGCCAGCGCTGCATACATTCCTTGTGCAGCATTTGGAATCCACATTTTTTGGTTGAGGTCTCAGATTCTCTCCAAACTTCCCTATTAAATAGTATCTGAATCTATCTCATTTCTACTCTTTGATGCCCACAGCACAACCTGGTCTATAGGAAACACTCATGGATCTTTATCTAAACAAGTTGGGAGTCTCCCCAGGATGACCACTGCCTCCACCTCCTTTACTTAAACAGGATGGCTGCTTGTTCAGGCATCTCCACTCAGCCCACCACGATCTGCAGGAGAAACCTATTTAGTTATTAAATAGTCTCCCTGAAGCCCTTTTCTCTTGACTTGAGATGAAGGGAGAAGCAACTGGGTAGGGCAGGACTCACAGCACAATTCTCAGCAGAGACACACTCTTTGATAAAAACTTTTCTCCTTAACCTCCAACAACTAGATCCTTTTATACCCTCAATGTCAGTAAGAGGTTTAAAAATCAAAGCAAGATTTCAAATATTTCTTCTGAAAATTTGCACCTTGGTCCCGCTTTAATATCTGATATTTATCGCTGTGGGTTCTCTGCTGAAACTTACATTTTAACAACACATTAATAATTACCCATCCAACATATTTTATGATGTACAATACTTGTAACACTAACTCAAGTCATTTCTTAACACACAGGTTATTCTTAAGTCAGAGTGAACTTTTGAGAAATAGGTTAAAATTAATTTTTGTATAAGAGGTAAATACATATATCATGGACACATTTCCAATTCTGCCCAATAGATTTATGGTCTGAAAATATTTTATAGCAATTTTTTTTTCACTAGTATGAAATAGTTTGTGTGTGTATGTATTTTTGTTGTGTTTGGTTTTGCTTTAAAATTACTAGCTTTAACTGACAGTCACAATGTGACGTTGTTAAATGTGGGCAAACTTTTGTTTCTTTTGAAAATGTATAATTACATGTATGCAGGATCATAAACACAAAACTGCCAATTAATTTGCTTTGAAAATATAGGAAATTTAACCTTTACTATGAAGTTCAAAATAGATACATTAGATTCCTTTAAGGATAGAAACAGTGGCTCTGTACCTGTTGCTAACTACCCATGCAACTATGTCCCTGATATCTTTAATTTTCAAAATGAGGGAAATAGAGTTGCATCATTTGTTTTTGAAGACAACCTGATTTCATTTTTTTTTAAGTTCCTAAAAGCATGAAAACCTCAGGTAAAATAACTGTCAAAGACCACATGTAATCCATTAACACTGTTAATTTTACCTATGGACTCATGTTTATTGTTTTCAGAGATGTCAGGCAATAATTTTATTCTATGACCGTATACAAATGTATTTATGTATGTTACATATATTCAACATGTATTTTTTATTTCCTTGTCTTACAACTATAAGCAGGGTTTCTAGAAATAAGTAATTTTAAGATGTAAAGTATTCTCCTTTGATCTACAGCTTTCTGTCAGGCTCATAAATGAGAATGCATTTGCCCATCTTGATTCCATGGTTAAAAGTCACAGATTAAAGAAGAATATGACATGAAGAAAAGATGCTAAAATGAACTCTTCATTTGGAATTCATGACATGAGATATAACAAATTTTCCACTAACAACTGGTTTTTAAAAATCTTTATATATTTAGTACTAGAATAAAATATATCCATATGTTTTTTTCATTGGTTTTTACCAGAGAGAAATACAAATTTACTTTCCTATTGTATCAACATATCTCATCCCAAGTGGATGCGTTTTCCCAGCTGGAGGAAGAGAACACATAGGAGATCCAATTATATATCTGGGAACTTTCAGTGACTTGGAAATTTCAAGATCCAACAACCAGGCTCCACGAAACTAGGATGCTAGGCAGTGGTGGCACAGTCAAGTGCCTGCAGGGGCCAGGCAGCCAACATCAATGTGTATATGAGGGCACTTTAAAAGTTCATGGAAAAACAGAATTGAAAGATAATACAAATCTTTTCATGAACTTGCTGAAATACCCTTGTACTTGGCATGCTACACATCAATATCAAATGGTAGACTTTTGGTCAACTAGAAATGATATGGTCTAACAAAGGGCATTCAAGTTTTTTAAAAATTACAACACTTTGTCAATCAAACAAAATATAACTGGCAGGCCAAGTTTGGCCAGCAGGACACCCAGTTTGTAAACTCTGATTCATGGGAAAAGTCCAGTTACTTTGAGACTAGGTGGGCTATGTCTTCCCCTAAACATTTTGCTTTAAGCTCCTTTCAAGTAGGGACACGTTTATTTAACTGACATCCTTCCAACCCACCCTAGGGCACACAACAGGTACATATCATACTTGTTGGAGGGATAAAGGTAGCATCTAACAGATTCGGGGAAACAGAATATGTAGTCCAGAGCTACCTGAGGAAAGAGCTCAGACCACGTTTCCCCATTGGAGGAAGTCAAGTCTCTTCTCTAGGGCACACTTTTTCCAGGAACCTGGAGAGGAAGTTAAGCCAATGTTGGATTCCTCTATGCAGAACTAATTATAGAGAAAATGATGACTAAGGATCAGTTCACCCACTGCCCAAGACAGAACCAGGGATTCCCAAGAAAGATTCAAGAACTCTCCATGACATTCTTGTAAACAGTTAGCCTTTCTTAGGACATCTTACTTCATAACAGAGTACTTATTTTTAATGTGCATTATTTTTAATAAGGGAAGATCAATAATATAGACATGCTATAATATATAACAAGACCATGTAACAGTAAACACTTGAAATGTTTATCATGCTGGGTATGAGAAGGCCTTTCTCTACAAAGGAAGATCTGAACTTCTTGGTTTATGCATCAGAATTATTTGAGAATGAAATGTATTTCAGGGAAATGAGTTATTATGAAGACACAGACTAACTATAATTATAAAAACAGATTCTTAAAGGAACTCTAAACCTAGCCACACTGATGAATAAAAATATAATTTCATCAGAATCTGAAATTTCATAAAATTTTGTTGAGAAAGTCACAAGCAAGAAGTAAAAACATGATCTTTATTACTAGAGGATTTAACATATACAGAGTTCCTATTTTAGCCTTCATTGTTCAATACAAACAATTGATCTAGTTTGGACATGATTAGTAGGAATAAAAGAAAGGACACTTAAAATACCCAACTTTTCCTATAGCATGTAATCCTAGAAAAAGAAACCAAAACTTGCACTGTGAGTCATAACTAAAACACTACAAAACATACCACTGATTAATTTTAAAACACATTGATAAACTTACAATTTTATCTTATGAAAAGCTGGCATGATTCTGTAACAATTAAAAAATACTAATAAAAGATAACTTTTATTGAGAGTTTATTATTTATTGTTAGGTGCTTTATAGTCATTATGTCCTAACGATAAACCCAGGAGATGGCCATTATTTTTTCACATTTTATAGACAAACCGACTGAAAGCTTAGAAAGATTAACTTACTTGCCCAAGGTCACTTCAACAGGAGCTGGTATCAAACCTAGGCAGTCTTACTGTAAAGCCTATACTTTAAGCACTAACAGATAATTATGGCTAGAGTACTTGAAAAACTAGGAAAGGCTTCAAATAAGTATTGTTTACAGAAGTATTCAAACCAGTACAAAGAAATGAAATTCAAAAAAAGAAAAAAATATGACAATGATCTAAGAAGTTGAGGTTTCTATATGCTCTATATGTACAAATGTACTTCCATCATTACTACCATATGCTAACATGATTCAATTAGACTTAAACAGGTTTTTTCCAAAATTCTTCATAGAATATATCATTTAAGTGTACAATACAGTTCAACAATAAAAGTAGTTTTCAAATATGCTTTTTCTAAACCACTGAGTACCAAAAAATTTAAAAAACAACAAAAAACTAGCATCAGTACAGATATAACCACAAAACGTCTGCTGAGGAATGCTGTCCTGTCCTCAGCTCTAGCCTGTTCAACACAGCTGTCAGTGTCTTGGGTGCCAACGATACAAAGCCACAAGGGATGGATGAAATGATGAGTCCGATCTGACAAGATGAACTTACGCAGGGATAAAAATGTGCCAGTTCTTGAGTGCAAACACAGAAGCAGGTATGAAAAACACTGAGGGGCTTCACTGAGAGGCGTGAACGATGAAATGGACACTGCCCCATCCCCAAGCCGGCAACTCAACTCTAGCTTCATTAATCAATAGGAAACAGATGTCAGAACTGGACAACGTCTGAACTCCTGGGCTCACTTCTGGCAGAAGTATTTAGAGAATGATCAATTGCAAAAGGATCTGAAGACAAAACTGAAGAGAAAGAGCAGAAGGAACTAGGGATGCTTAAAAGAGAAGACAGAGGCATGATGGTGCTCTTTCAATACCTGAAGGCATTCCATGTTTTAAGAGGTACTTGATGATTTATTTCCATGATTCCCAAGGTACAGGATTATAGCCAATATAAGAAAGGATTTTTAAGAGTCAAAGCTGTTCCAAAGATACAATGAGTTGCATTGGACGGGAGTGAGATCGCTGGCTCCAGCTTGTGTTTCAAGCACAGGCTGAAAGAACATGCAGTAGAAATGTAACGCAGGATCTCGAAAGTCAGGAAGGTCCTTGGCTTCTAAACTGTTACATTCCTCTCAAACCCTGAAATATATTGATTCAAAACCAAGTGGAATGAAAAATACGTTTTTCAAACAGCCAACATAAAAATTTAATTTATCTATCTAGCCCTAAATCTCTATCTTTGTGGTAAGAAGTTCAAGTAGACCGAAATTAAATAAAACTAACAGTAAGAGCACTTCTAAGAGGAAAGCAGGGAAATCCTACTTGTAAATTATAGGAAATCGAAAACCAAAGGTAAGCCATGGTCCTCAGAAACTCATTCTCACTCTAACAGGTGGAATAGCATGGGGGTGAGTTTACACATTCACATTCACACACACACACACACACACACACACACACACACACACACACACACACACACACACGGAGCAGTCAGGTGGACTGCAGAGTAGAACAGCAATATAAAAGTTACGCAGTCTCCCAGAGAAGGAAAGTCACTGCCCTTTGATGAAGAGAAAGCCCTGGAAATTCATTAGCAAAAATAACTTCCGGAATTATGACTTAAGTGCCAAAAGAATCGGAAGCACTCATTTCAGTGACTACATCTCAAACATTGCCTATATGTGTAAAGACATAACATGGACCACAGCAGCGAAGGGGAGTGCCATGGCATCATGTGATCTACTATGCAATGCTGGGGTATGCCAGAGAAGAGGCAAGTCTACCTTCCTTCCTCCCCCCTCCCACCTTTTGCCACCAACAACATCCTACCTGCTCACGGACATCATAAACTGGATGTGTGGAAATTGTCATGTGAGAAATATACATAATACATATTATGAATCACACATTAAGACTTCATTTATTTGGTTCCTGAGACTAAAATCTATCTGGAAGGCATAATTCAATAAGCTACCAATTATCTCTCAGAAGTGTTGATTAAACAGAATCCATGAAATGGCTTGGTTTCACAGAAGTCCAAGCCAGAAGTAAGCTCTATCCTATCTGAAGCCTCCCATCACTTCTGACCTGGCATGCCACTTACCACCTCGCACACATTCATCAGCACTCACCTCCACCAGATACGCGGCCATGCTCAACTGCAGAAATGAGATACCTTCATTCCCTAACTAGGTGAAGAATGGCAAACAAATGCTACACTGTTCTGTTCTCTTGCCCAGATTGGACATTATCACCAGTGCACTTTAAGCTGAATCCACATACGGCCCCAAAATGTGTCTAAATACATCACTCCAGGCAGCCACCACCTATCAATCAGAACTCGAACACAGATGAACTGACCTGCCATCTCTGCCTTGGGCACTGTGTCACTGCCATTAGGTATATTGTCACTTCTACTAGACAGTTAAAACCATGCCTTTTATATCTTTGTAACTTAAAGAGCTATAATCAGAATACTCCATACATACCAGTTACTTATATAAGGTTGATAGAGCTAATGGTTTCTGTTATTGGGATTAATCACTCCCTATGAGTATAATTATAAATGGGCCTTTCATATTGAAGAACAAAATGATTTTTAATTTCATGAAAGAGGAACTATTATTCAAGATTAACAACAACAAAAAAAACTAAATTTACACTTATTCAAATCTACAAGCATGTTTAAACTATTTTGTTTTTAATTAAAATAACACACGTTCACTGAAAACTTGGAAAATACTGATAAAAAGAAAAAGAAAAAAAAATAAACAATCATCCGTAATTCAATCATAGGAAGGTAGCTGCCGTTAGGTTTGTCTTATATTCTTCAAGTTATGTTTTCCAAGTATATATTAGTTATCAAGGACTTCAGTGACTGGGAAAGTGGCCTTTCGCATTCAATTTGCTTAGTATTTCCCATTTCAATAAATAATCTATATCAATTTTTTTTTTTTTTTTTTTTTTGTCTTTTTCCGTGTCCAGCAACAGATCGCAACCCTCAGTGTTGCCCCCGTACCGGACCGGGACCGGCAACGGGATCGCAACCCTCGGTGTTGCTCCCGCGCCTTGCTCAGCCAGTGAGCGGGAACCGGTCTGTATGTGGGATCCGAACCCTCGGGCGGGAGCGCCGCCGCGCTTCCCAAGCGGCGCACTATCCAGTGCGCCACCGGGCCGGCCCTATATCAATATTTTTAATAGTATTCCATAAACAAATCCTAACATTAAAAAAATCTTCTATTGTTTATCATTTACTTTGTTTTCAAGTGTTCCAACAAACCTGTATGTAAATACTTTATTTATTAGGGTAAATCCATAGAGGTAGTATTATTGGACTGAAGGATAAAAACATTTTCAAAACTTTTGAAATGTACTACCAAATTCCTCTTCACGGAGATTTTGCCAATTTATGCTACCACCAGTAGTATAGGATTGACTATTTTCTCACACATTAGCCTACTCTGGCCATTATCATTTCATATAATCTTTGCTTATTTGAAAGACAAAATGACATCCCACTGCTATTTTAGTTGACATTTTCATTAATTAGATTTTAGTTAAATGTCATGTTTTTATTTCTCATCTAGATCCGGAGATATATGCTATTGTTTGCTCATTTAAAAAAAATTAATTGAAACATATTGATTGCTCATATTTATGGGGTATAGAGTTATATTTAATACATGTATACAATGTGTAGTGATCAAATCAGGGTAGTAAGCACATTCAACATCATGAAAATTTATCGTTTCTTTGTGATAAGAGCATTTAAGCTCCTCTCTTTTAGCCATGCAGGCAAGGGGAATATTGTTGGTGGGACTGCAAATTAGTACAGCCATTATGAAAAACAGTATGGAGGTTTCTCAGACAACTAGAGATAGAACTACCATATGATCCAGCAATCCAGCTACTGGGCATATACCCAAAGGAATGGAAATCATCGTGTCGAAGGTACTGCACTCCTATGTTTATCGCAGCTCTCTTCACAATAGCCAAGATATGGAACCAACCTAAATGTCCATCAATAGATGACTGGATAAAGAAAATGTGGTTACATACACACAATGGACTACTACTCAGCCATAAAAAAGAATGAAATTCTGACATTTACAGCAGCATGGAGGAGCTTGGAGAAAATAATTTAATAAGCCAGGCACAGAAAGAGAAATACTGCATTGTCTTTACTCACATGTGGAATTAATGAACATAAAATTACAGCTACACTGGTAAAATAAGTTCTATTGGTGTACAATAGTGCTTTGGATCTCTAATAAGCAATAATTTATTATATGCTCTTAAATGTTTGCTCGTTTTTCAACTACAGTTTTACTTTAATGATTTATGAAGATCTACATGTTACATAACCTGTCAAACTGCTGCCAATCAAACATTTTGAGTATTTTCCCCAATCTGACATTTGCCTTTCAAATTTTGTTTGTGGTGCTGTCAAGAAAAAGTTTTAGCTCTGTCAGTCATTTCCTTTATGCTTACGAAGGTCTTTCATGTCCTGAGAACTGATAAAATACTCATCTCTATGTTCTTCTAGCACTTTTCTAAATTTTATATTTTACATTTTAGTCATGAATTTACCTGAAATTTGTTTTGGTACCTGGTGTAATTTAAAGTGCCTATTTTGTCAGCACTATCGCAGAACCTTTGGTGAAGAATCCATTCCTGACTTAACATGTCATCATATTAAGTATTTATAACTTTGAGGTATAACTGAAGTATATAAACTGAATAAAGTGCAAAATTTGATCAGTTTTAAGATATACAAGGGGTCTTCAAAACATTCATGGGAAGATTCATATCATCTTTTCATTCAATTTTCCCACAAACTTTCTGAAGTACCCTCATATTCCGGACACAAGTCCTTTGTCAAAATATGTGTTATTAATAGTTTCTCCAAGTCTATGGATTGTCTTTTCTTTTTTTAACTGTATGTATTGAACAGAGTATGTTCTTACTTTTGATGAAATCTATTTTTTTTTCTTTTATTCTTCATGTTTTTTGTGTTCTAAGAAACCACTGCCTAATTTGAAGTCTGAAGATTTTTTCCTGGAAGTTTTATGTATTTAGGTTTTATATTCAAGTCCATGATTCACCTCGAGGTAACATTTGTGTATTGTGTTGGGAAAAAAAGGGGTTATGTTCACTTTTTGCATATACTGGATTATACAGATCCAGTTTTCAATCACTTGTGGAAAACACTATTTTTCCCCCACTGAATTTCTTTTCTTTTTTTTTTTTTTATGCCTTCGTTGAAAATCAACTGGCCACGTGTGAATCTATTTCTGGATTCTTTATTGCATTCCTTGCATATACTGGATTATACAGATCCAGTTTTCAATCACTTGTGGAAAACACTATTTTTCCCCCACTGAATTTCTTTTCTTTTTTTTTTTTTTATGCCTTCGTTGAAAATCAACTGGCCACGTGTGAATCTATTTCTGGATTCTTTATTGCATTCCATTGATGTGTATGTGTGTGTGTGTTTTTTTTTTTTTTTTTTTTGCTTTATAATAAGTCTTGAAATCAGGCAGGTTAAGTCCTTCAAATTTCTTCTTTTTAAAAATTGCTTTTGGTATTCCAGAATCTTTGCTTTTTCACAAATTTTAGAATCAGACTGTAAATTTCTATAAAAAGGCCTCCTGAAATTTGATCCAGTTTGGGTAAATCTTCTCTATATTCTGTCAGCAATTTTCTTTTCATTGTTTTCAGCATAGAAGCCTTGTCTTGGATATCTTTTGTTAGGTTTATTCCGAGGAATCGCATGTGTTTTGGTGCAACTGAAAAAGAAATTTTTAAGTTTCACTCTATTTTTCTACTAGCATATATGATTTGTAAAGACTAATTTCATATTCTGCAAATTTGATAAATCCATTTATTAGTTTTAGTAGCTATGTTAGAAGATTCCCTCCCCAGGATTTATATGTAAGCTATAATACCTACAAATGTCACAGTTTTTACTTCTTTATGCCTTTATTTCTCTGTATTCCCACAGTGCAATGACTAGGCCTTCCAGCACAATGTTGAACAGAAGTGGTACAAGCAGGTAATCCTGCCTTATTCCTGACCTCAATAGTGAAAAACTAAATTGCATCCCTCTATTATTATTATTATCATTATTTTTCAGTGTATTTTTTCTGTATCTGCCCCCTTTATCACTTTGAAGTTCTCTACTATTCTTGGTTTGCTGTTGAAAATTTTCAAATATTTTTCTGCACCTATCAATAAAGAACATATTGTTTTTCCCTTTTATCCTGTTAATATGGTGAATTATAGTTTGATGAATTCAATTTGTTTATGATGTACTATTCTTTGGAATTCAATCTGCTAATATTTTGTTTAGGATTTTTGCATCTATATTTTTGAGGGATATTGGTCTGTCATTTTTTTCTTTTTTAATATCTGTGTCAGTTTTGGGATTAGAGTCCGGCTGACCTCATAAAATGAGTTGGGCAATGATGACCCTTCTGTGTTTTCTGAAAAGATTTATGTATACTATTATTTTTCTTTTTTTTTTTTTTTTGAGTATTTGATAGAATTCACTAGTGAAACCATCTGGAGTTTTCTTTTGGGAAAGGTTTTTGATAATGAATTCAATTTTTAAATAGGTATAAGAGTATTTGGATTTTTAATTTTATCTTGTTTCAATTTTGTAAGTTGTATTTTTACAAGAAATTTGCCCATTTCATCTTGGTTGTCAAAGTTGTTCAAAGGATTCACTTAGTATCCTTTTAATGTCTGTAGGATCTGTAACAATAATCCCTTTTTTCATTCTTAATGTTGGTGATTTGTATCCTTTTATTCTTGTTCACTCTAGCTTGGAGTATGTCAATTTTGTTGATCTTTCCAATGAGCCAGGTTTTGACTTCATTAATTTTTTCCTGTTGTCTATTTTGTATCTCATTGATTGCTGCTCCTTAACAGAATTTTTTTCCCCTTCTACTTTGTATCTACTTTCCTCTCCTTTTTGTCATCTCCTAAAGTAGATCATTAGGTCATCAATTTCACCTTTTTGATATAAGCATTCCAAGTTCTCAGTTTCCCTCTAACCATTGTTTCAGTTGCATCTTAAATGTTTTGACATGTTATACATTTGCTGCCATTCAGTTCAAATTATTTTTTAATTTCCTTTCCATTTGGCCTTTGACATGTGAATTCTAGAGATTTTTTTTCAAAGATTCCCAGGTATTTGGAGTTTTCCTATACAGCTAATTATGATTAATTTCTCATTTAATTCTGTTGAGGTCAATGAATATAGCCTATATTATTTTGATCTGTTTAAATTAAGACTTGTTTTATGACCCAGCAAATGTATCACATGCACTTGATGAAGTGTTTTTTCTGCAGTTATTTGATCTAACATTCTACAAATGACAATTAATGAAGATGGCTGATAGTTTTATTCATATTTTCTATGTTTTTACTGAGTTTTTTTTTAGTTGTTCAATCAGCTACTACTATAGTTATAAAACTGTCTATTCTCCCTTTGATTCTGCCCATTTTTGCCTCACATATGTTGAAGCTCTGTGACTAGCCACATTAGCATTTATATTTATGACTTTGTGATGAACTGTTCCTTTTATTTTGAATTGTATTTTCTCTGTAATTCTGGGTCTGTTTTGAATCTTTCTAATTTACCAATATAAATGTTTGAATTCATATTAAGTGCTGCCAACCAGTAGGACAAGCCTTCCTCACAATATCCATTTCTAAAAATTTCCTTGCTATACTACCAGTTTATTCTTCTAGATGAAATTTAGATTTATTGTATCAACTTCTAAAAACAAGTAATTATAAATTTGACTGAAATTATGTATAAGCTAGAGATACATTTGAGGGAAGAAGACTTTTTCATAAAATGAAGTTCTGACAATGAAAAACATCTTCTGTCTCTTCATTTATTAAAGTTTGCTTCTATATTTCACAAAACTTTTTTATGTTCAAATGAATTTGCATAAATTTCAGAACAAAAGAAATCTTTTTATATATCTTTGGTAATATCCTTACTTTCCTAATTTTCTGTATATATATGAGGGTACTTTGAAAAATTCTTGGAAAAATAGAATTAAAAGATAATAGAAATCTTTCCATAAACTTTTGAAGTACTCTTGCATTTATCTTGATTTAAATTGCTAAAGCAGTAGGTCTCAATCCCAGCTGCTCATCAGAATCACCTGGGTAACCCTGCAAACATTCAAAATTGGCCCAACACTCAATTGGTAAGTCCATAAAGATTGTAAGTACTTTCATATCACGGCCAAGGATAAGAACTAGTAACAAATTTCTTGCTCCTCTTTACCCTTTTACACCATTATTTCCACACTTAATTTCTTTATTTCCAACTAGATAAATCCTTAGGTCATTTCTTTTTCAAGCAGTTTTTGGATCGGCATACTTCCTATCTTTGCCAGTATGAGGATGATTTCTATTTCCTTCTTATGTACTCCACTTTGGTAAAACCATCCTTAGGTGGTATCTCAACACTAAATATTATTTCATCACCTCTTTTATTCAATAGTGCATAGGAGCAACTAGAAGGGAAGGTGCATTTTTCTTTCTTTCAGTGAGCCTTCTGTTTTTGTCTGATTAAACCAATTCTTTCTAACCTTAAAATAAATAAGTAACGTTTAAGATTATTCTTGGTGTTGGCTGGTATCTTCCTGGCATATAACCTCTTTAATCCAAAGATTCTGCTACATCATGGTTATAGCATTTATTCCATTTGTTCTGGTCTTTTTGAGGAACATCAATTTTTCTCCTGGAGGATCTCCATTCTTTATTTTATACATACATGTATCTTTATTTCTACTCTAGAAACTTAATCCCTTCCTCTGGATTCTGGAAGATCTTAAGTTTGTCACTGATTCAACTTTTCATGGCATTGATTTGTCTCTAGTACTTCTAATACATGTTTTAATTCTGCTGATGCATTTTAAGTTCTCATAACAACCGTATGAGATAGATAGCATTAAGCTCATTGTACAGATAAGAAAACTGAGGCACCGAGAGCATAAGGGCCTACGGTTGCATGGCTAGAGCCTGGACTCACTCCCAGCAATCTGCCTCCAAGATCTATGGCCCGTTTTTATGCCTTCTCCTCTCCAGCTTCACAGCTAGTCCCCACTTCATCTCATTCTGGCTTACTTCACTTCAAAGCCTGTTTCCTTGAATTTTAAGACACAAAACAGATGCTATCTAAAAATTGCTTTCTAAACTTGTCTTATAATAATTTTGTCAAATGTAGGTTGTTCCTATGCATTTTAAGTGCTATGTTATCTTTCTTGTTCTATGCCACAAAGTCTTTCATGGCTTTGTTTTCTTTTATTCTGTTTACTCTATCCTTGGACCAGTAGGAGTCAACCCAGACCTGGCGTTTATCCATAAGCAGGGAGGGTAGAATCTTCCTGAATATCTTTCATCTCCAGCTGGTTGCCATTAAAATGTTTCTTTAATACCAGGAGTCAGTGGGCAGCCTGGTGCAAATTTACACTGTACCAATCCTTTTATTCGAGTGCAGTGAGGGAGTCAAAGCCATGGGCAGGCCCCGCAAGAGAAATGGGCTACTTGTTAGGGTTTTTTCCCCCTTTTGTGTTAAGGACATGCAGTCTCTCAGTGCCAACTAGGTACAAGGGCAGGTCTGTGCCATCCTCTGTCCCAGCAGAGTATCAGGGAGTGACCCAGACAGCATTTTGGCTGTTGCAGCTTCTGTCTGAGCCATGTACTGTTGTAATGCTGCTTTCTAGTGCTTCTCCTTTGCAGCCACAGGAGGGTTTCAAGCAGCCACTGCCTGCCTTCCCATAGTCTGCCCTGGCCTCTCCAAATACAGGATGGTGGGAGTTGGCTGGCTCTTTTCAAGAGCATCATAGGATCTCAGGAAGTGAGTTGGTTCTCATTTACCCTTCTGTACGGAAAATATAGGAAAATGGTCAGGGCCCCTCAGATGTTCAGAATCTTGCCGAGCATTTGATGTAAACATGCACCTGTGCCCAGGTGTTCCCTGGTTATCATCTAATGTAATTGCATATGTGCACCCAGGTGTCCTGGGTTATCGGACTTAAGTGTAAAGGACGAACGGTTCTGATCCACAGGGCCCCCCACCCCTGAGACGCCTTCGGGGAGGCTGCCACAGCTGCTGGATCTGCTGTAAGCTGCCACCACTGAGGAAGCTGAGGACTGAGGACTGAGCTCGTGCTGCCTGCCAATGGCTCCCAGCATCTTTCCCAATTACCTAGCATGGTCCTGCATGTGAGGGGTCTGTGACCCAGTCTGTACAATGGGTTTGAAGGGTCTGTGGGCCCTAACCCCTAGCCCTGTCAATACAAATGGAAAACTTAGCATAACTAAAATAATGAAACATTTTGGCTTTAGTTATGAATTGCTCTAACAATACAATTGGTGTAGCCATACAATTGGCATAGTCACCTAGCAATACACCTTCACAGCCTGGTCATATGGTCATTAAATCTAGCAGGCATTCCTTTATTTTTCAGGACACGGGTAGTGCGACAATTGAGAGACTGGGCTCAGAGGTCAGACAAACTGGCTTTGAATGCAGACTCTGCCAACTTCCAAGTTACGTAAACTTGGGCTGGTTACTTTACCCCTCCCCCCCAAGCCTTCACCAGTTACATGAGGACAAGAAAGTACCTAACCCAGAGTTTTGTTGTGATTTTTGAGGGATTAATAGAAATAATGCACATAAAGCCCTTAGTTGAGTGCCCAGACAATAGGAAACGTGCACTAAATGATAGCTATCGTTACAATAATGATGACACTCTTTCTAGTTTGTAATGTTAGTATAGTATAAGTTTTACCCTGTTTTTATACCCTTTCGGTTGCCTCATTAGAGAAATGGGAAGTTGGGAGTCAGATGTCAGGGCCAAAGTCTCCAAGTTATTCAGAACTCCCAACAGAAGTCTATCAAGTATCTAGTGAGGTGGGTGACTGTTTTCATGTGTATGTCCACACTTTTACATCTGTTCTCTCTCTCCGATTTCATCACACTCCTTAAGGGAAAAGCCCTGTGCTGCTAACATTTCATTATTCCAGACCCCCTCAGAGTCTGCTGGGGACCAGGCATCACAGGTGCACTCATGAAACACCACTCACGAAGTCAAATGTAATCAAAACAGCCCGGGATGAAAACAAACTCAACAACATCCATCACTTAACAGAAATGCACACAGATACGCCACTCCATGGACAGAGGAAAAACAAATAATGAATTATTTTAAGAGACAGTTGTTTTTAAAGGACTGCAGAGAAAAAAGCAAATATTTTGAACAAATTCAACAGAATCCTATTTCAATGCCACTCTCTAATAAATGAAATCAGTTCTAATGTAAGTCAAATAACGTGTTCGTAAGCATCACATTTAGAGAAAAATGATATTGCTATGCTATTAACTTTATAAGCCTTGCTCTTATTGTTTTTGAGCTTTCAGAGTAAATATAGACATGAGCATATAAATATTGCTTGTAGCCCTAAAATAGCAAATATACAAAAGCCATTCATTTGCTGAAGTTCTAAATCATATTCCTTAAATTTGCTAAAGCTTTTATTTATTTATTTATTTATTTATTTATTTTTTTCCTTTTTGTCTTTTTTCGTGACCAGCAACGGGATCGCAACCCTCAGTGTCGCGCCCGCACCGTGACCGGCAATGGGATCGCAACCCCCGGTGTCGCGCCCACACCGTGCTCAACCAGTGAGCGGACCGGTCTCTGTATGGGAACCGAACCCTCGGCGGGAGCGCCGCTGCGCTCTCAAGCGCCACACTCTACCGAGTGCACCACCTGGCTGGCCCTGCTACAGCTTTTAGACACTGAGAGGAGTGATACAATTTTCCAACAATAGAATCCCATCATAAAACTTACCAAAGTTTGTGACATTATGATGAACTAACTAAACAGTTCCTATAAAGAGAATATGCTTCCAACGATTGAAAAAAGAGTTATAATTTCAATTGGCCAGTGATTTTAAAATAAGTGTTAGAAAATAAGGCCTCTGAAGAATTGTTTTATATTGTCCAGGGAAGCAATCACCATATTCTGGGGACTGAATGTCCCTATAACAAGCACACCGTAGGGATTCAGCAGGTACTGCCTTTGTGTTTGATGAACCAAATTCCTGTTCTGAAAATTTCCAAGTAGAATTTTCCTCCCACTTGCATGTTGTTCACATCATCATTACTGCACAGAAGCACTTTCTTATTTGGCTTTGGTCATGTTTTTATCATCTAGGACATTTTGACTCATAACAGAAAAAAAAAAAAGAAAAACACCAAAATTAAACATCTTGCATAAAATGAACATATGAGCAGGTATCTAAACAAGCAAGCAAGCATGCAAGCAAATGAAAAACCTCAAGAGAATGCAAAATAGCTTCCTTGAAATGTTTCAATATTTCAAGAATAATGTAGTTTGCCAATATGATAATTCCAGAAATGCCTATTTACTTCTGACTTGAGAAAAGATGGGTGGAAACAGTAGTGGGTGTGGGAACAGTGTTAACACAAGCATCCCCAAACACAAAAAAATTTAAAAAGTGGAAAACACCAAAATAAAGGCAGTGTCTTATCTCCCGGGGATAATATAATAGATAATTTCTGTGGGCAGAAGTTGTGATTAAAAATTTTAAATACAGTCCTTTTTTGAGAGCCAGGGGGAAAAAAAAGTTGGCTTCATTAAAAATAAAATTCCCCAGGACATAAAGAGAGAATTGGGGGGACAGTGTGGCTCTTGTGTTGTGCCCTGCTCCTGATTCCTACAGAACCAGCCTGGTCACTGAGGAGTAACTCACCAATCGCAAGAACTGCTGAGCATCTGGAAAAAATAAACAGAAAGATCATAACACTCTCACCATCTACCAGCTGAAGATGACTCACACCATATCAAAAACAATCAAGGGGAAAGGAATGTCAACGTTTGGAAAGCAGTCTTTATTCAAACTCTGCCAGTAATTTCACCACCATTAAATGTTCCCAAGTCCTTGAAAGAACATATACCTACTGCTTCACTCCAGAGCAAATCAGAAACCCTCCAAGGCTACCAGAAAAGGATCACTACACAGATCATGGGGCAATCCAGTGAGACAGCAGAGACCTTGGAGGGTAACTTCATTACATATGTGCAATAAATAAGATGTGTGCCCCTCAGATAGGTGGCAAATGTGCAAACTGTGTATGGGATACTTAAGTCAGAGGCACAGGGACCCCAGGTGAGGGGAAGAGCTAGTCTTGTTCAAGGGATAGGCAGATCTCTGCAGGACAAGGTTTCAAGCATCTGCAGAAACATGGTAAGAATCCATTTCAAATCGTGCAATTTTGTCTTCCTTCCTTGTATGTGAAGCTGTGAAAAATGCTTCATAAACCATTAAGTGTAGTGCATAGGTTAGCTGGTATTATTAACATAAAACTGAACAGGCCATTTGTCATAGGTCTGTTTGTGATGGTTCATATGGGTGAAAATGCTCATCTATTAATGTTTCTGCTAGACTTTTCTTCTTACCTCATATACTCAATGAAAATTCATCAAGCAGCATCTATGCACATGCCATTGTTCTCCAGCAATCAGCCTCCTTTGTCTTCCTTATTCTGCTGGGCATTTGTGGGCAGAATGGGAAGGGGGTAGTGTATCTTAAACAGTCTGCAATACAGAGTAAATTATAGAATTCTGTAAACATGTGCTACACATTATGAAGCAGTGAAATGTGGTGTCTCCCCCAAAGGAGTTCAGACCAAGATGAATGGGAATCATTTCCTGAGTCTCCAACATGATTTATGACTGGCTGTGATCAATTTCTGCAGAGTAAACCTGAACTATATTTCTAACATCTATTCTTGTAAGAATCCGTTTTCTCTTTTCCAAGCTGTGCTACCCACTTTCTGGCTGAAAGTGGAGCAGGAGCCTGCAAGCCTCAGTGGCCTCAGAGCAGATGACGCCACTCTTCTGTGTAGGTGGCACATGACAGCACTAGCTGAAATTTGCTGCAGGAAGGAGATTAGGACATGGCCATTCCCACCCCCTCTATCCTGGAGCAGCTACTGAAGGCATCTGTCTCTGTCCTTTAATATCCTCAGTCTCCCATTAATATTCGTGGGGAACACAGGATAGTAAAAGTGACGAAGTTAGTGTAAGACTAAGGTCCTCGGCCTCTGCCCAGAATAGGTCAGTTCTTAAATGGCTGATCAGTTACACAAAAGTGTTCAAGCAGGTTTAAAGCCTGTGGTCACAGTCTCTCAGCCAGAGTAGAAGCACTACCAGTTCAGACTAAAGGTACTCATTTCTCTTCCATCTGCACACCTTTTCTTTGTATCAAAAAGATGATGTTGTGGACCTTCCCAGGACAGTATAGGACAGGACTGGTAGGAATAAGGCAGCCATACTCCTGCCCGATGCCTGCTAGTCACCCTCTCCCCAACTGGCTAGCCAGTGAGAAATGACTCACCTGTAATTTAACTGTCTCTGTGCCCCAAACAGGAATCACATCCATAATCCTGCTAACAACAGCCCTATGCCCAAATCGAATGACCCAACTGCATATCAGAATTTATACAAGAAGAGCTGTCACAGTACATACGAGGTATCCTGATAGTTGTCTCAGCTGACTCAGTACAGCCATGCATTTAGAACATCCCTCTAAAATAACATCGTGCTTGCCAGTGAATGCACAGATTGTTTTGCCTGTGTAGTCTATTTTTAAATATTGGTACCAGGCACATGGATACTTGCAGCTGTGTTTGAGAAGTAAAGGATAACATGTACTTGAGAATTAAGCCTGGCACCCACAGAAACAATTCCTACTCCATTCCATATAAATAGCAGTATCAACAGGAGAGCTCACCAAACTGACCAGACAAAAAAATCAATTAATGCAAGGAAAAATCTTAATAGCCCATTTCAAAGATAATTGTTTTTAAAGCTGATTTATAATTACCAACAGTCTTAATTTTATTCATATTTTCAATGTTAAAATGACCTTAATGACAATAGATTTTTTTTTTTTTGGCAGCTGGCTGACAGGAGGATCTGATCCCTTGACCCCAGAGTTACAACACCGTGCTCTAACCAACTGAGCTAACTGGCCAGCCTGACAGCAGATTTTTTAACACAGACACACATGCACACACACACAAGTGCATGTACAAAGCATCCAACAGGCAATCAAATGATCTTTTGGTCAAGGAGGATAATAATTGAATGCACCTCTTAAGCTAATCTATGTTACAATATTTTTGCTACCATTCTGTTGAACCACAAAGTCACACTGTGAGGCCAACAGCAAGAACTCCATGCAGATCTTCTAAGGTCAAAAAATTCATCATCACCATTGCATACTAAGAATCTACCCAGGATCAATAAACCCATTAGCCCATGTCTCTGTGAATGATGAGAGATGTAACAGAACACACCAATGCATCTGGTACACCTATTCCTGGTTCCTTCATTCTTTGAGTGTCAAGAACACTCAAAATGATTTGGAAATGAAAGCAAAGAATTAAAAAGCCATTGGGAGAAATATTGTCCTCAGAGCTGATACATTATTTGCAGAGAGAGGGTACCCAGGAAAACACTAGAGTCAGTAAATGGCTGATGGTGTTGAACAGCGTTTGCCTGCTCTCCCTTCATTAGGAAAGCCTCTGCTGTAGAATGAGCTCCACCCTTCCATGGCTAGTTGGTCCTGGAAGCCACCTGCTCCTCACAGAAAATAAACCCCTCTGTGTCTGAATTAATTTGAAAAGTAATGATTGTTTTTGTTTCACAAGGTCATAATGAGAGTTTATATTTGAATATAAATTTGAATATATTTGAATATATATTTGGAATGAATGACCTAGACTACCAAATGGTCAAAGAATCCTATTGGCTAGAAAAAGGCTAATGCTGTTTCCATGTTTAAGCTATTTATTTCTCTATCTATAAAGCAAATGACTCTCAGGCTAAGTTAAGGTGTAATTTTAACTGTGGATGAAATATTCATTAGCTGTTACATGTACATTTAAAATTTTCAGTTCAAACACTTAGAGATAAACAAAACATAAAAATGGCTTTTTTAAGACTAATGTCCCCCCATTCACTGAGAACTTTATCATTATCAAGGAAGAAAAAGAATCAGAGCTCCCAATTTCATAACAGTTTCAGCTCCAACAGCCTGCCCTAGAACTCCCCCTTAACACCCTCATGTCCATGGACTTCGTCATGACAACACAAAGACCTCAGTGTCTTCTTTTCCCCCACTTTATCTCCCACTCCCCAACCACTTTTTCTCTCCATCCAGGGCAGAGCTCATAACGTTTCTCCAGATGATTTCATCTCTGCAAACCATGATTTCTCAATACTGTAAGCTTGGGTCCATCCAGAATCTGCCGCCTGTGCTCCCTCTAATGAGCACGATGGCACATTTCAAAGACCATGCATCTGAACTTTCCCAAGTCACCTGGGCCCAAGGAGCCAAGACTACTACAGTTTTAATGAATAATACTAGCTAGAAGGAGGCCTATCCTCTCATGTGTCCCTGGTTCCATGGTAGATATTCCAAACCTTCACTGCACTCCTAACCCAGCCTTACCTTCCCATGACATTCAAGCCTGCTTTCTTCTTCATGCTAGGGATCAATTTCTTCTTCAAGTACTTCTCAACATTCTGCTCCCTATTACCTTCTCAGAGGAAACTTTCTTTCCCCCTAAGAATATTAATTCTATCTATGCTTTGCCTTCCCTCTCTACTTCCTCTTATTTCTAAGCTTCTAGAAACAGTATTCTCTAACCAAAACAACTTCTTCCAGACCCTTACATTCAACTACCTGCTAAGTAACTTGCCCTGGTTGTTTCAACAAGTACCAACCAAACTCTTCATCTTTCCCACCAAACACCTTTTACCTCACATAGTCCCTGCCTGGCTGTGGCCCCACCACCCTACAACTCACCTGAAACCTGAATGTCAACAGAGATGTCATTCCCCACCTACCCCACTGAGGCTTATAATTGCTACTTCCTAAATATCACTCATATTTATCCCCTCCTCTCTATCCCAGCCACCACTGCCTCTTGTCACCTTTCATAATAACACAACAGTCTCCTGCTTGTTCTTCACATCTCCAGACCTGACTCCCCTCCATTCAATCCTCCTCTCTGAGGATAAGTGGGATTGCCCCAAAATGCAGGTCTAAGGTCTTACTGCACTTCTCAAAGTTGGTCAGGAGTTCTGCAATACAGCCCAAACCCTCATCAAGGTCTTCCAGGATCTGACCCCTTATTCTCTCTCTACTCACGTTTTTTACATACCACCACCCACCTTCTCCATCTGATCTCCTAAGCTTTGTGTTAACTATATTTTCTTACTTCTGTATTCCTGATGTTCTGGCATCCGGAACCTTCATGACTAGTGAGAGACAGGCTCCCCTCCCAGGCTGGCCAATTCTCAGAGATGGCAAATAACTTCCACTTCCACCTGCTTTCACCTGCAACCAACCAAGCCACAGCCCAGTCCCTCCCTTTACCTACCACCTTTATTGAACTCTCACACATCTAGCCACTATCCCCCTGTCCCAATCACCCCATAACCAGGTATCAGACAACTAGAGGCAGTCCGCACACTGCAGGAGTCAGCTGAAATTATTCAAACCAGCCAGTCCCAAGCCTGCTTGCCATGCTCACCCATTCCTTCCTGTGAAAACCGCACTCAAGGCTCTGAACATGCCTTCCCCTCACTCCTGCCTCCTTGCTGCCGACGCTGGTGCTTCCCAGGCGGTCCTGCTGGCATGCCACACCTCCTGCTTCTTGTGATCTCTGAGTATAAAGACATCTTCCTTCATGACAGTCATTTCCATGTCTGTGTGTCCTACCCTATCTGATTAAAAGAAATCCTGAGTACATTTTATGACAAGTTTCAACTACAAAAGTATTTACAGAGTCCTGAGTTCACCGTGCTGCTTCATGCCTGTGTGTGCAGCTGCTGAGCTGGATTCATCCCGTTAATAGTTTGCCTTTCTCCATAAAGCCTTTCCTGACCAACCCAATGCCGAGTCCCTTTGTGCCACCACTGTATTTTACACATGGCTCTTTGCTGAATTCTCGCTCTATTCCGTCACCACAGTTATTCACTTGCAAGTCCACCTCCCCTCTCTCCTGCAAGGCTGGGCTGTGAGCTACGAGAAAGAGACTGGGCCGTACTCATGTTTGTCATGAGCACTTAGCCTAGTACACAACAAGCACTTGATGAATTCTGCATGAATTAAGGGTCTATTGCTAATATCAGCATTGAGTAGTGCTGATGATGAGCTTTGTTGCTCTGAAATAGAGCCTTTAGATTAATAATTCCTCAGCTAGGAGGAAAAAAGCTAATCAGTAATAACCTTAGACACAGCTTACTCTCCGTCTTTTAAACTATCCCAAAAAATAAATATAGACAACATCTTAATAGTAGCTCTACCAGTCAAATATATTGACTTTGGAATGTATTTTCATAAGTGTATTTGAATAGGAGTATGTGACAATTTTAGAATTCACAATACAATATCTCAAAAAACAGAGAAGATGATCTGATTCTGAATTAACTGGGAACTTATGCTAATTTCCTTTTCCTTCCCCTACTTAAGACTCCTTTAAAATTCACTCCAGGTAAGAAATGATATAAAAGCACAGGTCTAAACAAATTGATCTCTCTTCATCCCCATGAAAGGCAGTTCAATGTTTAAATCCTAAATTGTTAAAAAAAAAAAAAAGAATGTGTATCTATGTCAATTTTTAAAAGAACTGTAGTAAATTTAACATCTAAAAGTGTACAAACACTGCTTTATAAAGTGTGGATAATAAGCTTCTCCATTTTCCATTTAAATAAATCTCACTTAGGGCATTTAATATTGCTTTCACAAAGGATGAGATTTTGTAATTTGTTCTACTTTGTTTAAATACAGGAATAGGAAAGTACATACTAATTCTATAGTTCAGATGGATGGTACTAGGCAGGGTTTACTTATGTTCTCCAAACAAAATAATTCTGACCCTTCAAAAGCTACACAAGCAAAGAGGTTTAGGTTTTACTTGTTTATTTAGAAGTGCCTTTTAGAAATGCCTCGAAGTGACACACCAGTATTCTAATTTTCCTATTCTCTTCAGATAATTACCAGCATCAATAAAAGAGAAAACAGCTTACAATGCTCACATCCTTAGGTAGAATTCCATTCGTGAGCAGGCCAGTAGCCATAAATGGATGGATGCTCTGTGTACCAAGCCTCCCACAGGGGACAGCTGAAGTTGGCATTTTAAAAGTGTTTGCAAGAACAGGCCTCTCTCTGAGCCCCAAGGACAGCATGGTGAGTGATCAGTGCATCTTGTCCACATGAAAGACATGCACACAAACTCACCCACGCATCTTGCTTACAGCTGCAAGGTCTGGTTGAGCACCTGGGAAGAGACTGAAGATTACAGTGATGCAGAGCCACATAATTCAGTGCAGAATGGGAGCTCTGCTTTTCAGTGGCCTGAATTTGAATTTTGACTCTGTATTTCCCTGTGCTGTGACCTTTGCCAAATTCTAACCACTCTAAGCCTCAGTTTCTCACTGCTAGCCAATTAACTCTTACTGCTTTCTCACCACCATTAACAGCATCCTTTCCAGGTATTTTTTTTTTTAATTTATTAATATTTTTATACATTCTAAGATGTTGTTGTGGAGCAATTGGGGGGGATGGGGGAAGGAAGGGGAAGCATGGCTGAGGCCTGTAGTACCCCCTTCATTCCTCCAGGGGAGACCAGGGGGCTTCCAGCAGTGGCTTGGTCATTGCTGGGCTGGGTGCAGATGTCAGAGGGGTGTGGCTGAAGCCCTTGGCCCCCCACATTGATTACCAATGAGACACTATTTAACTGCTATGAAAAAAAATTTTTTTAATTTATTAACACATAGTAACTCTGCATTAATTACAGACCCAATCTTTGAAAACTATCCCAGTTATTCACAAGATTTATAGACATGAATTCAGTCATTTTTACAATTGATCAGCTATTTAACAACTGCTTCCAGCTTGGAAGATTTGAGGGAGAGTCTCCAAAATATTTCATTTATGGGAGGGCAACTCACATATCACCTTTGATTTCTACCTCTATAAAAATGTTAATAAAAACAGTGGTGTCTAAAATACTTAAAGAAACCTGCAGTAGAATAACAATTTCAGGACTTACTACAGTTTCCTGGGCTTGTTCCTATAAATCCTTCTAATAATATCCATTTATGTAGCAGCTGAGAACAATGGTATCATTTTATTATTCAAATTTTTTTCATTGCTTTAAAGTGTTTTCTATATATTTGTTTAATAATGTACATGAATGTTCCAAATAGGAGCTTTTAAGAAAATCCTTCAAAATGTAATTTCTACGGGTTCATGGTCATTTCCCAGAAAAACATTCTTAGTCATTGTAAGGCCTTGTTAAATACATACTCTATCTAAAGTAGAAACCTACCTGCTATTCTCCTTGTACAAAATCTCGCCACAGTTTGTAATTGCAGTGGATTGAATGTACCCCCCAAACTCACTGAAACTTAATCCCCACTGTAACTGTTGAAGGTGGGAAATCCTATTATGATATTTGAAAGGCAGGGCCTTGAAAAGGTGATTAGGTTGATGGTTTAATGGTGGTCATGGGCATGGTTCTTTAAAAGGAGAAGGCCTGAGGAACTCACTCTCTCTTTCTCTGCTCTGCCATTTTCTGCCATGTGAGACCCCTGCATTGCTGTAAAGCCACCACCAAAAGGACTCTTACCAGATGTGTTCCCTGGACTTTGGATTTCCCAGCCTCCGAAACCGTAAGCAATAAATTTTGTTTTCTTACAAATCACCTAGTTCCAGGTATTTTGTTGTAAGCAACAGAAATAGACTAACACAGCAATTCTTTTCATAGTGTGTTCTGCTCATCCCATTTCACGTCTGGCAGTTCTTAAGCAGCAGGTAAGTGTTTGCTATAACTATTAGAGTTTACACATGGAGCCTCATTAAATCCTGACACCCATGTTAACATCACTATTTATATGCCATTAGTCTCAGTGGTAAACTGAGACTTAAGGAACAGGAATAAATTTCCCAAAGTCACATGGCTAATAAAGGCAGTCTGGACAAAGTCCCTAATCCCTAGGAGAGAACCACTGCCTTAATAATGCATTGAACCATTCAGCAAAATCCTCTAGTAACAGCTACAGGAATCACAATATATGAAAAACTTCAGCACACTTGCAATATAACAAATTGTTATATTTAATATAATAGATTATTCATTTTAATCTGGGAACTTTACCATTGTTAATGCATTCTTATGAACATTTCAACCACATGATTAATTTAATAAAAATGCTACTTCTGTCTAAGAAACAAAAATAAGGTAAGATCTCAGATCTCTGACTTCAGGAGACTGAAGAGTGGCAGAAGCCTGGAGCCTAGCCCTGGTTCTACTTCCTGCTCCAGCCCTGACCAGCAGCAGTGCTCTGACCCCAGCACCCATCTCCCCATAGCTCAGCTTTCTCAACTCCAGGGCCCCAAAGAGTAATACATTTTTCCTTCTACAGAGTTGCCCTAAAATGGTTTTTAAAACAAGTATTATATGTCAAATGGTTTTTATGACTGTTAACTCAATAATAATAATAATAATAATAATAATACCCAAATAAACCTGATTAACAAAAATTTCTAAAGCTATGACTCAAATTATTTTCCTGACTCCAAAGGATTCACTATTCCAAATTCATGTGGGATACAAAATTAATAAACCCATACAGACATGTATGTGTTATGCACAAAAGTATATCTGCATACATACATACACACCTGTTCATACAATCTATAAATATCTAGGGCATATTTTTGAGGTTTCTGTAGGCTACAAAGTGTAAAACCATAACTAAGCATCACAGCTGTATTGAACTCACAGGCTTTTGAAACATTTCTAGTTCCAGAAATAGCCTAGAAGAGAGAAAAAAATGATCTTTTGTGGAAAAACAGGACACTCAGCAACAACCAACAGCTCTGTCAAAAATAGTCAAAGGGTAGGGTATCCTTCTCAATTCTGTGAGCATCCTCACCATGAAACTGGGGTCAGACACATTACAGGATCCAAAAAAATCCCTCCCCTGCCCCCTCTAACATCCTCCTGCACATGTAAACTATTACCACACAAGTGCCCCATGTGAAAACACCTCCTGCTCATTTCCTATAATTAGCTCGCTACCAAAGAGTTGGTTCGTATCTCTTGGAAAGGAGTTTGGATCTCTCCTGCAGGAAATTATTTCCAGCATCATTGGGGAAATCTATGTTCTCCAGCAGGAGATCTAACTAGTGAGGGCAAACTCCATGGAGTCAAGATAAACTGCACAACTCCTCACTGGGGAATGAAATACTGCAGTATGGGCTCTGGAGGAAGAATGGGCTTAGGTAGTAGGACACAGCTGAATATGAGAAAACTGTATTTCAAAAGCCAAATTATGGGGCCGGCCCGGTGGCGCACTGGATAGTGCGCCGCTTGGCAAGCGTGGCGGCGCTCCCGTCCGAGGGTTGGGATCCCACATACAGACCGGCTCCCGCTCACTGGCTGAGCGAGGCGCGGGAGCAACGCCGAGGCTTGCAATGAGCGCGGTGGCGCTCCCGTCCGAGGGTTCGGATCCCACATACAGACCGGCTCCCGCTCACTGGCTGAGCGAGGCGAGGGAGCAACGCCGAGGCTTGCAATGAGCGCGGTGGCGCTCCCGTCCGAGGGTTCGGA
>NW_007726133.1:1426389-1441480 GCF_000696425.1 Galeopterus variegatus | reverse complement strand
AAAAAAAAAAAAAAAAAAAAAAAAAAAAAAAGCCAAATTATGTAGACCGGTGTTTCTCCAACTTTTTGATCTCAGGACCCCTTTATATTCTTAAAAATTATTAAAGACACAAGAGCTTTTGTTTATGTGGGTTACAGCTATTGCCAGTCACCTTATTAGTCATTAAATGAAGACATTTTAAATCAATTCATTAATTTATTTTAAAACAATGATAAATCCATTACATGTTAATATAAACATGTAATAGAAAAAAAATCACTATATTTTCCTAACCTAAACAAGTTAAGTGAGAAGAATGGCACTGTTTTGTATTTCTGCAAATTTCTTTAATGTCGGGCTCAACAGAAGACAGGTAGGGTCTTATGTATGCTTCTTCATTCAATCTGTTGCAAAAATCATGTTGTTGTAGCCTGTAGAAAACTCCAATATACACTCATGACAGAATGAGAGTGAAAATACAAAATGATGTCTACCATTAACAAGAAAATTGTTTTGACTTCATGGACTACTTAGAAGGGTCTTGTGGATTCTGGAGACCCTGAACCACACCTTGAGAGTCATTGGTCTAGACTCTGCTACTCTCAGTCTTTATTTTCCTTTCATCTCCATCCTTTTATTAAGCTTTTCAGAACACTTCGCCTTGTATCAGTTTCACTACAGAGAATGAAGTATGCTCTACACATGCTTGTGCTAGAAAGTTAACAAGAGAACAGCAGCATCTAAACATCAAATGTCAATGTGGTGGTAGCCTCAAGACCCAAAAAGAGGCTGACCCATACCTCTCCGAAGATGGAGTCTCAGATATGAGGTTACTTCAGAAAGTTCATGGACAGATGCATATTATATTTTAATTCTATTTTTCCATGAACTTTTGAAGTACCCTTGTAAAAGCAATGGTCTTTTGGTCAAATCCCCTCCTCCCCAGCAGAAACTGCACGCATGAGAATGCAGGGGGGGAAATAAAGGCTTGATGGATACATGATTACTTGTACATGCCACATGCAGAGACACTACTAACTGGTGTGGTCAGATAAAAGATCACTTTTCTTTTTTAGGATGGCTGAAAAATGATGGGGTACTAAAAAGAACAGAAAGTCAAAGCAGAAGGGAGAAAAGAAACAGAACAGTAACAACCAGAAGTAGTTACCATTAGAATCCACAAGGAGGACAGCAAACAGCAGGCTTGCTACTAGAAAAGCACTGCAACCTAGAGAAAAAAGAAACAGCAGTTGCCCTGGCTTGGGGGAGACCATGGGAGAGCCAATAGGGGAAAGAGATACCAGGCTTGGACCACAATTTCTCACCAGCTCTTCCAGGCTTCATGGCACCACACTAACAACCCTCTACATACTTCAGAATTAAAAAAAAAAAAAAAGCCACAGTATAGTGTGACATTATGATAAGTATATTTTGGTTTTTGTCCATGGTTCCTAGCTTGGTCTATCCTTCCCCTGCCTTTCTGTCTTGGAGCTGGACATAAAGAAATTTTTTGACCTACATTGTCTGACTGTAGGTCAAAAGATTCCCATTTCACAAGGGGTCCTACCCCATGCCTGGGAGCAAGGAAGGCTGCATAGAGAGGCCAAGAAGAATCTGAACAAACAGGCTTTGCTGGGCGTCCCCACCCAGTCTGTTAGTGTTAGATCACACCCTTTTTGTCCAATCACATTTCTGCATGATTGTCCATGTTTCACTCGTGCCTACATAATGAAGCTTCCATAAAAACACAAAAGCATGGGGTCTGGGGAGCTTCCAGATAGCTGAACACATGGAGGTTACTGGAGGGAGGCATGTCCGGGAAGTGCTTAGAAGTTCCACACCCTTTCTCCCATACCTTGCCCTATGCATCTCTTCCTCTGTATCCTTTGTAATATCCTTTATAGTTTATAGCCAGTTGGTCAGAAGCACAGGTAAAATAACCTGGGGTTTGTGACTGGCATGTGAAGTGGGGGGCAGTCCTGAGGACTGAGCCATAAACCTGCAGGATCTGACACTATCTCCGAGTAGATAGTGTTGGAACTGAATTGGAGGACACCCAGCGAGTTTCTGCTAGAGAACTGGTTGCTTGCTTGCTTGTTGGTGGGGAAAAATCCCCACATATCTGGTGTCAAAAATGTCCTGTTCTGAGAATATAATGGGAGAAACTGAATTGTCTTTCCCCCCCACTCATACAGTAAAGTAGTACTCCAGGCTCCACAGAAATGTGTACTCAAGAACATAGCAAAACTAGATAATACATAAAAACTGTCCCTGTCCTCTCCATTGGCTCTAATATCTAAGGAAGAAAATAGGGATTGAAAAAATAAATTAATCTAAAATTAGCAAATGGGTATTTCTGTATAACATGAAAAAGGAAAACACAGGAAACCATTTTACATCTATACAATATTCATTAACATAAACTTCTTGATGTAAAGATACATCTATATTTAACAAGGGAAATCTGAATATCAACAAATATATAGAGAGCCAGGTGTAACAGAGCTCTGCACTAAATAATATCTCTGTACTCATGGAGTTCACATTCTAGGGGGAAAATAAAAACAATAGACATGTAAAAATATATAGTTCAGCAGATGGTGATAAGTGTAATGGAGCTAAATAAAGCAAGAAAGGAGGACAGGAATTGCATGTGTCGTGGACAGAAGTGGCAATAGGATGGTCGTAGAAAGCCTCAATAAGATGACATTTCAGCGAAGACCTAAAAACGAGAAGGAAGGAGCAACAGGTCTATTCAGAAGAGCTTTCCAGGCAGAGCAAATACAGTGCAGGCTGTTCCAGGCTATTCCCCACAGCTGGAACAGCCTGCACAAGAATAAGGGGAAGGTAGTGAGAGGTGATGCAGAGACACGGGGTGGGGGGAGATTACACAGCCTTGAAGCCACAAGGCCTTGCCTTTTACTCTAAGCAAGATGGTGGCACTAGGAGGCTGAGCTGAAGGGTGACATGATCCATCTCCTGTTTTAAGAGGATCACTCTGGTTGCTAAAGAAAGTACAGAATACAGTGGGGCATATGCAGAAGCTGGGGGTTAAAAGGCTATTAAAACAATACAGACAAGAGAGTTATGGTAGGCAGAATAATGGCCCCTCAAGAACCTGTGAACCTGTTACCATATGTGGCAAAAGACATTTTGCAGATGTGATTGTGTTAAGGATCCTGAGATGGGAAGATTATCCCAGATTATGCAGTTGGCCAAGTATAATTGTAAGAGTGCTTGTAAGAGGGAGACAGAAACCTCAAGAGTCAGAGAAAGAAATGTGAAAACAGAAGCAGAGTGAGAGAGAGAGAGTGTGTGTGTGTGTGTGTGAGAGAGAGAGAGAGAGAGAGAGAGAGAGAGAGAGAGATTGATTAAAATGTGCTATTTATTCTGTTGGCTTTCAAGATGGAGGAAGAGGAAGAAGCCACAAGCCAAGGAAGGCAGGTAGCCTCCAGGAACCAGAAGAAAACAAAGAAATGGATTCTCCCACAGAACCACCAAAAAGAATGCAGCCCCAATGACCCACTTTAGACTTCTGACCTCAAGAGCTGTAAGATAATAAATCTGTGTTGTTTTTAAGCCAGCATATTTGCAATAATTTGTTACAGAAGCAACAGGAAACTAACACAGGGTAACATCAGTGGAGACACTGAGAAGCAGTAGGATTTGGGACATATCTTTTAGTTAGCAAGATTCACAGACAGATTATGGGGTGTGGGGGGAAAAGAGGAACCAAGTCTTACTACAAAATTGTTGTTTTTCCTGGCAGCTACAAAAATGGATTGATTTTCAGTCGAGATAGTGGTGGCAAAAGACTGATTAGAATGGGTTCAAGGGAGAATGGAAGAAAAGGGATTGGAGGCAGCTAGCAGACAACGATTTCAAGGAAGTTTACTGTAACAGGGCAGAATGAAATGCCCCAACAGCTAGAGGGGAAGCAGGGGAAGTTAGCAGAAAAATTTGATGACACAAAGACACAGAGAGGTGTCCCTGATTTTGAGAGAGGGCACAGAACCAAGTGCACAATAGCCAGCTGGACCTGAGCCGAGGACATGGACGATTTGTCCTGAGAGCTGGAAAAGTGAGCAAGTGGATGCAGGTGCCAGCAGGCTGGGTGCGGTAATGGTGGGAGGGAACGGGAGTTCCTTCTGAGGGCCTCTGTGCTCTAGGTGATGCTGAAAGCAGCCGAGAGAGAAGCCAAGGGAGGAGGTGCTGAAGGTCTGCGAGGAGAGAAGCAAATGTAAAAGAGTCCGGGAGAACAGGTGAGTGAAAGCACTAGGAAGTGCCACACAACTGTCAAGCATCACACAGGGCCCACAGAAGGACACGGTTGTGAATTGAAAGTGACAGCAGTCAGCAAGGTTGGACAGTTTTTCTCCAGCCTGTACAACCCTGTGGGTATGAGCACAAGGGAGGCAGAGTTTAATTTCACAAGCACCAGGGTTTCACCCAGTGAGGACCGAGGCAACTACAAAAAAGGAATCGCAGCAATAGTTCATGGGATCCAAGATGGGTAAGGAGTTGTCTGACAATTGAGGTTCCATTAAATAAATGATATTCAGTGATTAGAAATCTCAGTGTTGAAGAATACCTAAGGACAGATTCACAATATATTGAGAAAGCAAGTAGGCTGCACAAATTACTATGTAAAGCATGTTCCCATTTTTGAAAGATACATATTTGTATGGGTTCATTAATGGAGAGAAAAATAGTTACTTCCGAATGATGGGAAAGTTTCCTTTTTGTATGTCTCTGGAGATATTCTATGAAGAACATTTATTACTTAATAATTAGGAAAAATTATAGATGTTATTTTAAATAGCATAGCTGTTAAAATTCCTTGCAAATTATGTCATTTAAAATTGTACCCACCGAAATTACATTTCAGGTTGCCCAAAAATCATAACAGGTGCTACCAATGCTCATAAGACAAAACAAATTTTTACCAGCAAATGCACTGGATTGGGCTGTGCTTCTCTACAGAGGACTTTTCAAACTAAAACATTCCTAAAAGATACACATAGCACGCACCGGCTGTTGATGAGCCAGTGCACATTAAGATGGTATAATGAAAGTAATACTACCCTCCTTAGGCATCCTTTCTGAGTCACTGGTGCCTGTGTGACTTCTATTGTTAAATATTTTGAAAATCACCATCCCTGCTCATGTTACCTTACATGGCAACAGAAAAACAGCTAATGATAGAATACAGAGGAATAACAAGGTTTTAGTTCTTCATGTGAAATACAGTATACTAAGAAGGCTATAATAATGAATACTGGAAACACTGAAAATATTTAAAATGCATGATTAAAAAAATGAAGAATATAAAACTGTGCTGTATAACCTGGTTATAATTATGTTATGGTGGTAGGATTATAGGTGCATTTTTAAGTCAGTACTTTAGTAATCAAATGATATATGCTTCCATTAAGAAAAGGAAGTATAACTTTCTGGCACATGAATTAAAACTCAGTTATTAGTGAGGAAAATAAGGCAATGGAAAAAAACCAATCCCACATGAGTCCCATACTTCATGTATACCCCCCGCAAAAAGAAAATGAAACGTGATTTTAAAATATCATAAAATGTTATTTATACTATTAAGAAAAAGATTAACAAAGAGGTATCTGAATAGCCTGTAGAACAAACTGTTACATTTTATAAAGCTGATATAAACGTTCAATTCTCATACATAATTACTTTTACTATTAAAAATATTAAAAGCTGCTCCATTATTATTGCTGTCTGGTAATCTTAATCCTTTAGTTAAATGTATCAAGATTTGAAAGCTAGCTTCTTGAACACTGAAATTTTTTTCTGGAACAAATATTTACTTAATTTAATATCACCTAAAAATATTCTCATTTTAAAGGGGTAGCTTAACTCACTATGAAGAAAAAATGGTAGTGAATGTTCACTAGAAGTTATACTTGGTTATCTGCAATTTAAAAACAAATTGACTTAGAGACAATTTGAGACTCTGAGACACTTGAGACACCACAGAAAGGTAGCAACCAGGAAGGTCCTTCCTATAAACATCAATGTGCAATTCACTGGCAGAATGAAAGAGCTAAGCTAAGTAACAAAATTTTAGATTACAGGGTTACCAAAGTGTTTGTAACATTTTAAATAATGTAAGGAGTGCCAGAAAAAAAAATGTAGCACAAACTGCTTTTCAAAGCAATGAAAACTAGAATTAATAGGAGTTGGAAAGTCCAAAACCAAGCACGTGGAAAACTGCTAAACTTTCAAACTGATGAAATTCAAAACTGAAATAAGTTGATTAGAGGAAATATTGAGCAGAATTATTTCAGTGCTATAGAAAAATGTTGTTTAATGTCAATTAACAGCACCAAAACTATAAAGTATATTCATAAATTCATAACATAAAAACATTTATGTTACAGGCAGTCATGTACATTCTGAGAAAAAGTGTTAGAAAATTATTTTACATCAACTCTCATTTTCTTTTAGAAACATTGATATAGTTATTTTCATGCTTTTGTTCCATGTTCAAATTTTTATAGATACATTTAAATATGTTAGGCAAAGCAGTAAGTAAATACTTGCTCAGTTTGAAAAAAGTGTACAGAAAATGATTAAACAAGGAACATTAGCAAATGATATGGGATCACATTGGCAAGTGGTTTGAAGGTCACACAAACCATCTGTTTATTTAGAGGATGAAGAATTGGTTCATAGCAGACCACCCACTGTGGTGCCCACCCCTTCACTTCCAACTGAGATACTTCACCTAAGCATCCCGCCTCCCACTTATGTCAATGAATGGTTTACTGCAGAAGAACCCAGTTACAACCAGCTATGACATGTTTGTGAATACTGTTGAAAACAATACTGACCACATTATCTGACACCTCCAATTTGAAGATGCACAAAAGAAATTTTGGACCCAGTACCAGGAGAGTTTGCCTTCCCCGAAAAATTAACTGCTATGGCTTTTTTCCTTATGAGCAACACAAATCACGTAACTCACCTGGTTCCTGATTTATTTTCCCCATCAGGAAGCTCAGACCCCAGCCTTTGCTTCAACCCTGCAGGTCAGCTTCTGTTTTACATACGGGGCCTCCAGTAAGATTTCATTAGAAGAAAACCCTTTTGACTAAAAGATTTGTAAGCCACTTTTCTAGTCTCTAATTTTTATATACCTACATTTTTCCATTTTGCTGTTTTTACTCTCATAAACCATTTCAAATCCTACATCAAACAATTAGAGTCATAAGTAAATAAAAATGACTATATCAACTGCAATAGCTTATCTCCTTATTGTACAAAGTTCTTAATAATTCATGTTTTATTTTAATCCAGTAATTCAAGAAAGCTCCTTTAATACTATTTCCACGGACTTCTTCAAGCATGTGTCTGGGCTGAGTCACTCAGTGGCACCTGACGATGGCTTTTGGAGAAGCTGTCCTGAGAAAAGCCCTTGGTTGTTTTTTCTCATCAAAATCTCATTAGTGCTAGAACCAGTATCAGCCACCAGTGTGCTGGCCATCCTGCTTACTGGGCAGAGAGCCTTTGCAGCCCTGACACCTAATCAGCACCAGGGATTTCCCTGTGCACCCTGATATTATCTCATACAAAACACACCTACTTTACAATGACTGCCCACATCATCTGGATTCTCCAACTTGAGCAAGCATCAGAACCACCTGGTGGGCTTGTGAAAACAGAATGCTTTGCTCACCCCCAGTTTCTGAGTCAGTTGGTCTGGGTGGGGATCTAAGAACTTGCATTTCTAATGAATTTTTAGATGAAGCTGATGCTGCTGTTCTGGAAACCACACATGGAAAAACAATGAATGTCTCAGCTCATTCCATTTTCCTGCTTAATAATCTTGAAGAACTCTGCCCTATCATATTAAGCACACAGATGCTTCAGTGTCACATTCAAAAACTTCCTTGACAGAGCCTGTTGTAACTCCTGCTCCATCAGTCCATGCCCCTGTGCTCCAGTCCTGTTACCTGTTCCCTGTGCCCAGAGCACACACAGATCTTGTGCTCATGCTGCCTTTCTAATTCAAACACACTTTTCATTGCTCTACTCATTAATGCACTCATTCTTCAAGACTCCAGGAATGCCACCTCTTCCCAGAAGCCACCCATAATTCATCTTTATTAGAACTCTTTCATCTATGCTTTACTATAACACTTACTCAAGCCTCCCCTGCATTATCATTAGTAGCTATTACCTAGCTCTCTTCCACTAGGTATGGAGAGTGGTTAAGAAGATGCACTTGGAGTCAGAAAGACCTGGGTTCAAGTTTTGGCTCCAACTTATCAGCTGTGTGACACAGAACACCGTACTTAACCGTCAGACTTCAAGTGAGATAACAATACTACCTACTACCTCCTTCTAGGGACACTTGTGAGGGTTAAATTTACTAAAAGTACTAGATAGTACACCTACCAGATAGGTAGGGGTCAGTAAATAAAAGCAGCAGTTTCCTAGAAGTTTGAAAACATCGCCAAATTCTTTGACACTCCTCCCATGTGGTCAGGTTGTTGTTTCTTCACCTTGAGTCTGAGCTCTGTGACTGCTTGATCAATAGAATATAATGGAAAGTAAAGTTGTAATCTTGGTTTAAGGAATGGAAGATTCTACTTTGTCTCTTAGGATGCTCACTGTTGGATCCCAACCACTATGTGACAAGGAATCCCAAGCCCCAGTCCCCACTGAGCCCCTAGCAGACAGCCAGCATATGAGGGAGCCATCTAAAAAGTAGGTCCGCCAACACCTTCCCTACTCTCACTGCCACATGAGGTGCAGATGGGCAGCTGTCCCCACCAAGCCCAGCCTAAACTGCAGATGTGGGAGCAAAGTAATGACTATTGTTGTTTAAAACCACGAAGTCTTGGACTGGTTTTTAACATAGCCATAGATGACAAAGCAGGAACATGGCCTTATCTTTGCATCCTTTCTCCCCTCTAGCAGATGGGATCATAGTTCCAGACCTAAAAAGTGGTCATATCACAAGGTTCAGACATGTCTAGAAGGAAAATCCTCCTACAAGATCTCTTTTTGTGAGTAAACACAGAACTCCCTGGGAAAGAATATTTTAACCCAGAAAAACAAACTTTAGTCCTCACCTGGCCTTTCCTCTGCTGACTGGTGCCAGAACCCCAAGGAGTTCAGGCTTCAGTAAATGTAAATGGAGCTGTTAAAAAACAAACCAAAAAACATCTCTATAAAGTCACTGGTACAAAGCAGCCATACTGTTTTGTAATTTCAAGTAACCCAATGATAGATAAATGAGAGAGAATAACATCCACTTTGAAAAGCAAGAAATCCATGAGACCACCATCTGCTTGTAAAGAGACAGCAGAAAAAGACAGGGCACAGGGCACCGCATCTGCACAAAAAGAAACTACTCTAGGGGAGTCACACAAAATCCAGGGAAACGTTAAGTGGGTGGAGACCAAACCAGAGAAACATGCTATTTTCCTTTCATTAAATATATTTAAAGTGTTCATATTTTGCTAAGTTTTTGTTATTCCTACCTTGACCCTATTTTTACACAGCCATCCACAGCGGGTCTTAGAAAAACATCATGCCAGTTACGGTGCATAATCTTAGTGCCCAGTACTTTTCTGTTGTAGCACCGATCACAAATGGAACTTGTTAATTATTGTTACTGTCTTTTATTAGACAATAAGTCCCACAAGCACCAGGACTGTCTAGTTTATACCCTCTTCCCAGTGACCAGCACAATACCTGGCACAATAATACACACTCAGTAAATATCTGTTGGATGAACGCTGAATGACTAGCACTAAACAGGCTATGGCGAGACCTGGAACAGATGCCTGAATTACTTGAGCATGAAGTACGGTTTTACAAAAGGTTACTACCTTGACACTGAAATTGCTTTAGGAACCTGTTTGCTGTTATCAGTTAGAAAACAATGCATGCTTATGTTGGAGGAGACATTTTTACTCACAATTCCCTCTCCATCTATTCAAGTCCTGTTAATACTACCCACCCACCCACCCCCCACACACAATATATCACCTACATTTAGAGCCATCACCCAGAGTTCAGAGCTTCATAGAACCATACTTTAATTAATGTCCATTGTAACTGCTTCCTCAGATCCATTCTCTCCCTCTTTCTGTCAATCTATTTCCAAAAGTAGTTAATACAATCTCCCTTAAACATTGTTTTTATCACATCTGTTTCCTACCTCAGAAGCTACAGTGAATCTCAGCTGTCAATTGTTTGAAATCTAAATACATGAAGAGTTTAACATATTAATGATATCCATTTTTAAGAGATTCTAAAGCTCTTCCATTAACGGTCCTACCTACCTTCCCACCAAACAAAACTCACACCTAATTACAATCACAAAAACACATGGATCCCCTGATCTAGCCAAGCACAAATGATGGAAGGTTGCTTCTCAATTACACAAGTGAGGTCTCATTATTTTTTCATGACACTCCAGAAGGAAGCCCACTGCATGTTTAAGAGTTGTCTATGAAAGATTTATCCCCAGTCACTCATGGGAAGAGACTCAATAGAAAATCATCATCAACTCTAAGATAACTTTCAGGGATTATTTAGAGGTTTATTTCAAATAATCTAAGCCTTGATTCTGTTGATGCAGGCTTTGTGAAAGAAAACCCATTCTAACAAAGCCAAAGATACATCTGCATTTTAATATCCCAATTATTTAAAAGATTGAACTCTTTATTCGTAGCAGTTCTATCATTACCTTGCCATGCAAAATCCACCCTCACAAATTCACTGCAAATTCTATTGATTGGGGAAAAAAAAAAAATCAAAGGATTATATAACATCAAGGAAACCAGTACAACAGCCTTTCATGGAAATAAAACTAAATTCCTAAGTAATGACTCAATTTATCACCTGCCAATTTTTTTTTTCAGAGACAAAACAGAAAAACAAGTTAAGCAAATACTTTTTTTTTTTTTTTTTTGGTTCTTTTTCCATGTCCGGCAACGGATCGCAACCCTCAGTGTTGCCCCTGTACCGGACCGGGGACCGGCAACGGAAGCAAATACTTTTAAAAAATCAAAAAATGAAATGCAACTAAAAGAGACAGATTTTGTAATAAGTGAAATAGGAGAAGATGGTCAGGGTGGAAACAGCAGTTCCTTAGCTATTGTGTTCTTGTCCATTTCAGAAATCTCCATCATTTATTTTCTTAATGTAAACTTGGGTCACACAGCATTCACATGTGCACTGGCAGGTTATTTCTTACCCAGAAGATGACAGAATCAGACTCCAATTACAGAAAAGTACAAACTTTGGGTACGATAATTAATTAGAAGAAGGAAACATTAAAAAATCAATGATGCTCTTCTACATTATCATAATTGCCATTCAGTAAGACCTTAGACATCTTGAAGGATTTACTTCTGTTTATAATTACCTGCAGTCAATTGGAAGGGATTAGCAAATGAATGATTAAACATAGAACACTGTCTAACAATTTCTTCACAGGTTCCATTTCTGTATATCTTTTGATATTTGCAATTGATCACAGGTGTGTGGGAAATGTTCTGGAAATCTGCAGCATTTAAAGCAAAATAAAGATACACAAATGACAACCTCCAGCTCTAGGAAAATGCTTAGTTTTATTAATGTTGCCTTTGTGGCAGAGGTATGGTAAGAACTGAGGTTAGGAGTCAGACAAAAAATGGCTTATATTCACTGAGCCTGTTTGTCTATGCCTAAAGTGGGAGCACTACCACTAGTCTCAGGGTTTTCATAGGGATGATAAAATATAATGCATGTGATATGGCTGGCATATAAGAAAAAGCCAACAATGTTAAGACCCATTGCATCTCCTGCTCAAACGTCAGCCAACTAGAGATAGCAGGAAGCCTCAGGATTCCTGCGAAGCATGAGCCAAATGGAGTTACTTACCCTTTTCTTGATTTTGCTTTGCTTACTGCCTAACTAACCATCATGGGGGGTGGGAGGAGAGGAGGCTGCAGAAAAGAAATTGTTTTAGTATAAAAGCACAGAACCATCTCCCTCTTTTTTTCAATTTTAGAAGGCCGTGAACAGAGGTGGTTGTAAACAGGACTATTCACGCAAAGTTGAAAATAATGCCACCAAAAATCAAAAGACTTACCATAATAAAGACTATGCTGCCTAAACTTGGAGATGTGGGGAGTAGACTGACAAGCTGGAGGATAAGTATAAAATAACTTATAGGTCTAATTTTTATCATGCCATTCTTACACACTGAAAAAGTCACTTTTTAAAAAATTGACAATACTTATTACATTATTCCCAATACCCCTAAAAAGTTTCCAAAATTACTAAGCCCTACTTGAGAGGGAGGGGTGATTTTGCTTTAGAAAATGTTGTTGGCTGGACAACACATGACAAAAGTCACTTCTCTCCCTCCAAGGTGGAACCCTGGCTTTCTAGTTAAAGTTTATTTCCTGTTTAAATTGCTTGTTCTTTCAGTAAATTTCCATAACTAACCTCTCATTCTGTTTCTTCCTATCTGTGCTTTAAGATAATGTCTTTGGCTGTGTGCCTAAGGTTTCTTCTCAGGATCTTGGAGGTTAGCTTGGTCCCACCCAAACCAGGCTAGGCCGGCTGAGCCTGTATACATCCCTACTGACCCTGTGGGAATGTCTGACTTTTGACTTCAGAAGGCAAGGGCTCTACTTCCAGATCCTGTTGACATGGCCATCTTCTGAACATGCAGAGGGTAAGTCCAGACCACCGAGGGACTCCTTCAAACCCTCTGACCAACTACAATTTCCCATACCTTACCCCACTCCTAAACACTTCCCATAAATGTACCGCCTTTGTGGAGAAGGAAGATCTGAGATGCTAATCTCTACTTTCTCACAACGGCCGCCCTGTGATTAAATTTTCTCTACTGCAAAGACACATGCTTTGGTGACAGGCATAGACAAACAGACCCCACTCAGCAGTTCAGTAATAAAGGCACTCTCACAACTGAACACCAGGACCCCACACAACAACTACTCAATCCCATGGAAATGGTGCTGCCCATATTGCTCAGGAGAGTCTCTGAAACTCTTCTGTTTCTGAGTGCTGCCTGATTCATGAATCATTCTTTGCTCAAATAAACTTTGTTAAATATAATTTATCTAAAGTTTTTATTTTAATAGTTTAATATTCATCTCTCCCACTGGAGTCTAAGAACCATGAGTAAGAAATCATGCCCCCGGGCCGGCCCCGTGGCGCACTCGGGAGAGTGCAGCGCTGCTGCGGGTTTGGATCCTATATAGGGGATGGCCGGTGCACTCACTGGCTGAGCGCGGTGCGGACAACACCAAGCCAAGGGTTGCGATCCCCTTACCGGTCCCCCCCCAAAAAAAAGACAAAAAAAAAGAAATCATGCCCCCGGGCCGGCCCCGTGGCGCACTCGGGAGAGTGCAGCGCTGCTGCGGGTTTGGATCCTATATAGGGGATGGCCGGTGCACTCACTGGCTGAGCGCGGTGCGGACAACACCAAGCCAAGGGTTGCGATCCCCTTACCGGTCCCCCCCCAAAAAAAAGACAAAAAAAAAGAAATCATGCCCCTTGTTCACCATTGTACCCTTGAGGCCCAGGACATGCCTAGAGCATCACAAAGACAATAAATATCTGTTGAATGAATGAATGCATGGATTGCTTCACCTTCTTTCCCAACCCTATTTAAAAACCACCTGAAATATGGGATATAGCTTTTCCCTTATTTCATTTGTTCAAAAACTATTTTCAATTTGACTAAAAAAATTGGAAGGCAGAAACAAATGTCTTCATTTTCCTTTGCAAAAGAACCACAACCAAAGAGAAGAAAAGTAGAATTTTGAGAGTACTGTTTCAGACCTTTGTTTCCTTTTATAATCAAGACACAGAATTAATCATTAATGTGGCAAATGAAATTTCTGCAAAAACCCATGACTTGTAGCTTAGCCACTGAGTGTTAAGACAAGGTGGCTAAAGTGTTATCAGAATGCCTTAAAGAAACACTGTGTTTTCAGAGTAATGGAACTAATTCTAAAAAGAAACCATATAAAAAGAACACAGGGTATTAATTGGACTAACAGTCCCCACAATTGTGATAATCTTCAAAGTGTACAGAAGTATATTTCTGGCTTCATTCTATTTGTAACTCTGACTCTACCCTGCACCCAGTGTGGACCACATGGTACATCACTGAACCAGGAAAACCTCAGCTTTAGTTTATTTTCCTCACAGATATCTTGATAATTTATTGATGATAATCAGCAGGAAAACACTGCTCAGTGACTTTAGTTGCCTATTAAATAAGCCAGAAATAGTAAAGATAAACACTTCACTTTTGTGGCCTCATCACCTCCATTTCTTAACATATATAAAATGCAGTTTTGCTTGTACTCTGCTATTTTTTTCCTTTGCTAATGGTAAATATCTGAGAAAATAAAATTTCTCAAAAGGGAAAAATCAAAATTAATACTTCCTGTGTTTGTCCTACTGGACAAAATACAATGTCATTTAAAAATCATCAGCCCTTTGTATTTTATAAAAACTGATTCGCTTGCAGAAACAACACAAAGTCTGGCCAACACTTTCTTCCTTCCTCTAGACATGGAACAAAAGTGTTATCTCAGCAGACAGGGAAGGAAACTTAAATTAATTTATATTTTCATGAATTCACCTAGACTCAGCAAATTAATTTATTCATTAAATAAAATGAACAGCACAAAAACAGGGTAAATTTCAATCAATTACTTGCATTCATAGGAGAATTCTGAAATACAAAAGACTGTATGTTTTTCTTAGCTGAAGCCAATAAAAAGCCAGATTGTTATTCTTTTATCAGTATGGAGCAGACATGTCATATGAGGAAAACACTCACAATACTGTGTAGCATACCAGTAGCTGTTTTTAAAACTAAAGTGGAAACATTATTCTATTTAAAGAGATTGCCTTTGTTCTATGTAAAGATTCCAGCACTGAGCCATACAACCATAAAGTTTTTTTAATTTGAAAAACAAGGCATTTAAGTTCTGCATAAGAAATTATGGTACAATTTTTTTTTTTTTTTTTTTTTTTTTTTTTTTTTTTTTTTTTCATTGTCAGTCCTGGAGAATGTTCCATATGCTGATGA